>NC_079196.1:198468425-198768425 GCF_029499605.1 Hyla sarda | reverse complement strand
ACAGTTCAGAGCAGGCTGTGACCTTTCCCCTGACAAAGGCGTCAATGACGTCACTCATGGACGCCTGCACTGTGGAGGAGAGGACGTGGCCGGCTACCCAATTACCCACCTGACTGTCTTGCTACCCACCTACTCACCTGACTTTCTTGCTACCTACCTACTCACCTGACTGTCTTGATACCTACCTACCCACCTGCCTGTCTTGCTACCTACCTACCTGACTGATTATCTTTATACCTACCTAGCTACCTACCTAGCTATCTTCAAACTACCTAGCTATCTAGCTACCTACCTGACTATCTACCTACCTACCTGAATGTCTTCACACCTACCTCGCTACCTACCTCACTAACTACCTACCTGGCTATTTTTCTACCAAACTACCTGGCAACCTAGCTACCTACCTACCTGGATATCTATCTACCTACCTACCTTGATGTCTTTCTACCTACCTAGCTGTGTATCTGACTACCTACAAACCTTGCTAGTTATCTACAAAGCTATATGGCTAACAATCTACATAGCTGCTTAACTTAACTAATTAACTACCTGCCTACCAACCTACTTATGTACCTGGCTGTGCTTTTTATTTGTATCATTGATACGTGTTATCTTTAGGTCACTTTAGTTTAACTTTTTACATGGCAAGGTGAAAAAAATTAGTAAATCTTGATTTTTTTTGTACAGCTCTTTTTTTTTTTCTATTTATAATATGGGGCTTTATTGGGAAGGGGGCATTTATTTATTTTAAACTTTATGTATTTATTTATTGACGTGGTCTCAAATGGCTGGAGGTGCTCAACCCCAAATGAGGTTGTGCATTTATACTGGGGGAGCAGATCCTGCCCTTGTAGTCTGTTGCTAGGGGCGATCCCCAGCATACAAATGCATACAATGGAGGATGCCTGCAGCGGACTACAAGTGCCACAATAGAATCCTACACCAGATAAACGGTGTGGATGTGTAACAATTAGAATACAATACAGGAATACGGGTGTACTACTGTGGGAGATGTATACAGTGACATTGGCTATCCCTCAACACTGATGTTAAAATTGAGACATTCGCCAGTGTATCCTTATATGAAGGACACACCAGAGCCCGCACACCAACGCCAAGGTTTCCCAAATGGCGCGGGACCTAATGCTAAACCTACCTGTGCGTGATAAGCAAAACAGGGGCCAGTGGGCAATTACGGCAGCATTCGGTCGACTCACAGCGTCCTCCCACGTACCCTCCAGCGTGGCTACAAGCACACACATACAATGTGAGGAGAGAGGCAAGCTGCAAGCCCCACTTAAGTTGGCTAACATAGGTGCATGGCCTCACAGGTGCTACCCTAATGCTGTCTGGAAGATATTCAAGGCGCATTAACATATGGAGTTTACACACCTCCAAGTATAACATTTAAACAAACAACAAAAAACGTGGTCTCAAATGGCTGGAGGTGCTCAACCCCAAATGCAGTTGTGCATATATACTGGGGGAGCAGATCCTGCCCTTGTAGTCCGTTGCTAAGGGCGATCCCCAGCATAAAAATGCATACAATGGAGGATGCCTGCAGCGGACTACAAGTGCCACAATAGAATCCTACACCAGATAGACGTGTAGATGTGTAACAATAGCAATGGACTACAAGGGCAGGATCTGCTCCCCCAGTATAAAAGCACAACCGCATTTGGGGTTGAGCACCTCCAGCCATTTGAGACCACGTTCTTTGTTGTTTGTTTAAATGTTATACTTGGAGGTGTGTAAACTTCATATGTTAATGCGCCTTGAATATCTTCCAGGCAGCATTAGGGTAGCACCTGTGAGGCCATGCACCTATATTAGCCAACTCAGGTGGGGCTTGCAGCTTGCCTCTCTCCTCACATTGTATGTGTGTGCTTGTAGCCACGCTGGAGGGTACGTGGGAGGAGGCTGTGAGTCGACCGAATGCTGGCGCAATTGCCCACTGGCCCCTGTTTTGCTTATCACGCACAGGTAGGTCTAGCGGTAGGTCCCGCGCCATTTGAGAAACCTTGGCGTTGGTGTGCGGGCTCTGGTATGTCCTTCATATAAGGATACACTGGCGAATGTCTCAATTTTAACATCAGTGTTGAGGGATAGCCAATGTCATTGTATACATCTCCCACAGTAGTGCACCCGTATTCCTGTATTGTAGTATTTATTTATAGTAAAACATTTTGTTCTGACATTCTTTACCTTTTTTTTTTTTGTCCCCATGGGGGACTTGGAGCTGTGATCGTCTGATTCAAGTATAGTAGACACATTACATCTGTATGCTGTATACTATACCTGTCAGGGCCTCATAGGCTCCCGTATGTGGCAGTCCCAGAGACCATGACCTGGCCTCAGTCTACCATTACAACCATCGGGACCCTGCTGAGGGGCAACAGGGAGAATGCACCTTCTACATGAGAACGTACCCACTACCCGGTCGTACCAAGATGCCCTATGGTAAGAATGGGTTAATAGTTCAGACAAATATGTTTGTTTATTTTTGTTTAAATTATTTTATTTGAAAAATGGAAAATAAGAGGGTAAAATTTTTATTAGGAGAGGGGTTTATTCACATTTTTTTGTAAGTTTTTTTTTAATAAAAACAGCACCACATTTGTGTGGTATTGCAGCTCAGTTTCATTATAGTGAACGGAGCATAGGTGTAATACCATCATTTTTTTTTTAAAGAAATAAGCTCTGTTTTCTACTCCTGGATTTTTTTAAATTATTTTATTTAAAATGTTTTAGCCTCCATAGGAGACTTATACCAAAGCAGCCTGGAGAATCAGAGCGATGAGCAGACGGCACGGAGGCAGGTGGGGGCCCTTATGTCCGCTGACTGGGACCCTGTTATTTCACTGCAGAAGTCCTGATCAGCACCCCTGAAGGACCGACACAAGTGTTTTACAGGTTTTAGATTCTGTGATTGACTTTGATCGCAGGATCTAAAAAGTTATTGTCAGACCTGTGTGGGGTTACTGACGTCTGGCATTATCGGTGAGTCCTGGATGTTTATAACAGCCGTTACTCACCTGCTTTGAAGCAAGCTCAGCTCCTGAGCTCACATTTAAGTCCTGTAGAGGGTGGAGGGCACCCTGTGGTCTTTAACCCCTTAAGGACAATGGACGTACTCCTACGTCCCCGTTTCAGAGTCCTTAAGGACCGAGGATGTAAGAGTACGTCCTGTCCATTCCCGGCCCCCTGCCGCTAGCCGGAGGGGAGCCGGTGCCCGATGCCTACTGAAATCGTTCAGCAGGCATCGCGGCATATCGCCCAGGGGGGTCATTATGCCCCCCCATGTCGGCTATGGCCGCAGATCGCTGGACAATTCAGTCCAGCGATCTGCAGCGATTCCGGGTCAATCGGGTCTCCAGTGACCCGGAATTACTGGCTGAGTCAGAGACGGCCCCGAACAGCCATAGCCAGCAGGGGTGAGGTGGCACTGGTGCCACCTCACGATCGCCCTGAATCGTCGGCCGGTTTCCCGGCCGACCAATCAGGGCGCCTGCTGCGGGTGTCACTCCCGCAACCCGCTCCGCCCCTCTTCCGGAGGACGTGAGCGGGTGCGGGACGTGCACCCTGGGTGCTGGGGACCCCGATCCCCGGCGTTAATGTTGGGATCGGGGCCCCAGGAGCGACGGCGGCGGCGGCGGGACTGACCTGCGCGGCATGGATCAGCAGCAGTAGGAGGTGAGTGACAGCCTCCTGCTGTTGCTTAGCAACAGTTTCCAGCATGCAAAAAGGGCATGCTGGGAGCTGTAGTTATGCAACAGGAAGAGGCAGACCACAACAACTCCCAGCATTCCCTTATGGGCATGCTGGAACTTATGGTTTTGCAACAGCTGGAGGCACATTTTTTCTATGGAAAAGTGTACCTTCAGCTGTTGTATAACTACAACTCCCAGCTTGCACAATCAGCTAAAGTGCATGCTGGGAGTTGTAGTGGTGCATTTGGTGGTTGCATAACTACAACTCCCAGCATGCCCGTTGGCTGTCGGTGACTGCTGAGAGTTGTAGTTTTGCAACAGCTGAAGGCACACTGAGTTAAGTAGCAAACCAGTGTGTCTCCAGCTGTTGCATAACTACAATCCCCAGCATCCCCAGCCAAAGTAGTATGCCTCCAGCTGTTACATAACTACAAGACCCAGCATGCCCTTCCGCTGTCCGTACATGCTGGGGGTTGTAGCTTTTGCAACAGCTGAAGGCACACTGGTTGCAAAACACTGAGTTTGTTACCAAACTCTGTGTTTCACAACCAGTGTGCCTCCAGCTGTTGCAAAACTACAACTCACAGCATGCACTGATAAACCGTACATGCTGGGAGTTGTAGTTTTGCAACAGCTGGATGTATCTCCCCCCCCCCCCAATGTGAACGTACAGGGTACACTCACATGGGCGGAGGCTCAAACTGCCAGCGAGAAACAACTGTGAACCCCCGCCCGTGCGACTGTACCCTAAAAACACTACCAAAAAATTAAATAAAAAGTAAAAAACACTACATATACACATACCCCTACACAGCCCCCCTCCCCAATAAAAATTAAAAACGTCTGGTACGCCACTGTTTCCAAAACGGAGCCTCCAGCTGTTGCAAAACAACTACTCCCAGTATTGCCAGACAGCCACTGACTGTACAGGCATGCTGGGAGTTTTACAACAGCTGGAGGCCCCCTGTTTGGGAATCACTGGCATAGAATACCCCTATGTCCACCCCTATGCAATTCCCTAATTTAGGCCTCAAATGCGCATGGCGCTCTCAAGGCAACAGTTTAGGGTCACATATGGGGTATCGCCGTACTCAGGAGAAATTGTGTTACAAATTTTGGGGGGTATTTTCTGCTATTATTATTTTTTTTTTTTTTTTACATATGCAAAAGTCGTGAATCACCTGTGGGGTATTAAGGTTCACATTACCCCTTGTTACGTTCCCCGAGGGGTCTAGTTTCCAAAATGGTATGCCATGTGTTTTTTTTTTTGCTGTCCTGGCACCATAGGGGCTTCCTAAATGCGGCATGCCCCCAGAGCAAAATTTGCTTTCAAAAAGCCAAATGTGACTCCTTCTCTTCTGAGACCTGTAGTGCACCAGCAGAGCACTTTTCACCCCCATATGGGGCGTTTTCTGAATCGGGAGAAATTGGGCTTCAAATTTTGGGGGGTATTTTCTGCTATTCCCCTTTTTAAAAATGTAAAAATTTTGGGAAACCAAGCATTTTAGGTAATTTTTTTTTTATTTTTTACATATGCAAAAGTCGTGAAACACCTGTAGGGTATTAAGGTTCACTTTACCCCTTGTTACGTTCCCCGAAGGGTATAGTTTCCAAAATGGTATGCCATGTGTTTTTTTTTTTGCTTTCCTGGCACCATAGGGGCTTCCTAAAGGTGACATGCCCCCCAAAAACCATTTGTCGCTCCTTCCCTTCTGAGCCCTCTACTGCGCCCGCCGAACACTTTACATAGACATATGAGGTATGTGCTTACTCAAGAGAAATTGGTTTTCAAAGACAAGTAAAAATTTTCTCCTTTTTACCCCTTGCAAAAATTCAAAAATTGGGTCTACAAGAACATGAGAGTGTAAAAAATGAAGATTGTGAATTTTCTCCTTCACTTTGCTGCTATTCCTGTGAAACACCAAGGGTTAATACACTTATTGAATGTCATTTTGAATACTTTGGGGGTGTAGTTTTTATAATGGGGTCTTTTATGGTGTATTACTAATATGAAGACCCTTCAAATCCACTTCAAACCTGAACTGGTCCATGAAAAATAGCGAGTTTGAAAATTTTGTGAAAAATTTCAAAATTGCTGCTGAACTTTGAAGCCCTCTGGTGTCTTCCAAAAGTAAAAACTCATAAATTTTATGATGCAAACATAAAGTAGATATATTGTATATATGAACCAAAAAATTTTTATTTTGAATATCCATTTTCCTTACAAGCAGAGAGCTTCAAAGTTAGAAAAATGCAAAATTTTCATTTTTTTCATCAAATTTGGGGATTTTTCACCTAGAAAGGATGCAAGTTACCATAAAATGTTACCACTAAGTTAAAGTAGAATATGTCACGAAAAAACCATCTCGGAATCAGAATGATAACTAAAAGCATTCCAGAATTATTAATGTTTAAAGTGACAGTGATCAGAATTGCAAAAAACGCTCTGTCCTTAAATGGGCACTGTCATGAAATCTAAAAATTGATATGTTGTAGTACTTAAGTACTACAGCATATCTCTAATATACTTTAATTAAAAAAAGTGATTTTAAACAAGTTTAAAATCACTTTTAAATTCGGCCACTAGGGGTCGCCCTCCTAGTGGCCGAATGCATTCTGCAGTGACGTCACTACTGGATTTCGACTCATTTCAGCCTGGCAAATGAGTTGAAATCCAGTCACTGCGGTGCTCGCTCGCGCCTGTCAATCAGACAGGCGAGAGCGAGCACGCTGATAGCTGGGGCTGCGCGCATTGGCCAGCTCCACTGGCCTCGCGCGCGGCCCCGCCCCCCCTCTCCCCCCCCCCCCCTTACCCTGTCCGGAGGCCGTTACCCTGTCCGGAGGCAGCTCATTGATCCTCTGGTAAGTCTTCCTCACTGGAGGAATGGGGTGGGGGAAGCGGGGTTCGGGGGAGTGCCGCCGCTCAGCACTAGAGGTATGGGGGTGGGGAGCGGGGTTCGGGAGAGCGCCGCCGCCGCCGCCGCTGCTGCTGCTGCTCCCGAAGTAGCACTGCTTATTGTTTTCACCACAGGGTGCCTCCAGCTTTTTCACCACTACAACTCCCAGAATGCCCTGACAGCCAGTAGATGTTAGGGCAAGCTGGGAGTTGTAGTGGTGAAACAGCTGGAGGCACCCTGTATAGTGAGCTAAGGGCGGAAGTGCCGGCTCCAGCAGGCATCAGTGACGTGGTGCCTGCTGGGGAAGTCTGCCTGGTAGTGAGCACACTACCAGGCAGACAAAAAGGGATTTTAATATAGTAAAAAAAAAATGTAAAGGGAGGGAGGGGGTTAGGGAGAGATGGGCAATAGGCAGGGACAGAAAGAAAGAAAAAATGGATGGTGGGAGCTACACTTTAAGGTGTAAAATGGCCTGGTCCTTAAGGGGTTAAGGGTTAATAATCATCTAATCCATTCTCTTCATGAGGATATTGATCTTATGAAATTTTCTGATTAAGATGATGTTTTTAATATTATACTAAAATAATTCACGTTAAAGATTTTTTAATGTTTATTTTTTAACTGATTTTATATTATAGTTTGATGTTAAATAAACATTGTAAGTATGATGGAATCTTCTACATGTTTTTTTTCTTTAGCCCTTAGCCCGCCACTGGATTGATCCATTCAATTATCTCTTCCTCCTTAATTTCATACCATGGATCTTCAAAGGAATCTTTTAATGGATTTTCAATTGGATCTTCCAATGGATTCTCTGTAAAAAATAAAAAGTGGACATTAAATTATACTATAGTCTGAATAATACAATTCTACATGATATATATATATATATATATATATATATATATATATATATATATATATATATATATATATACTTGTTAGGTCATGGACCAAGACTCACCGGGGTCAGGCTCTCTTTTCCTCTCCAGACTCCCTCTGCCCCAATCCATCATTTTGTGCCTATAAAGAAATGGAGAAGATGTTATAAAGAAGACTCTGTACTATACAGGAACCACAACTAGAGAAAAGACAACTAGAAGACATAAATGATGACAATAACTTACCAGATGTAATTCAGCACTCGCCCAAAAATGTACACTGCCATAATGGCCGCAACCACAAACTGCACCAACTGAA
This sequence comes from Hyla sarda, assembly GCF_029499605.1. NCBI lineage: Eukaryota > Metazoa > Chordata > Amphibia > Anura > Hylidae > Hyla > Hyla sarda. The sequence goes on along the minus strand of NC_079196.1, from coordinate 198,760,618 downwards.
CCTCAGGAACACAACCTCCTCTGCTCACCTACAACCCTCAAAGGACTCAGCCGGCCGGTCTCCCTTTACATACCCGGCTCAGTATCGTTACATCATCGTGATGTCATAATGACAACTAGAAGCTGTCTACAGAAGTATGGAAGGAAAATGTCTGCAGCAATGTTAAATACCTTTGGATATATAAATTAGTGTTATTTTTGAATAGATTTATGTCATACAACCCAAAAGTATTCAATGCCACACATAGTTTAATAAAATACGATATAAATATCACATACATCTAATCATTTTATTATGATGAGATCCTTTATATACAGTAATCCTGTTCTTATAGGAAATTCTGTTTAGAGGTATTTCCATCCTAAATCTACAGGATATAAAAAATGTCTGTAATAAAGATCAGAGGGGGGACCGTGTGTGACCCTCTAACATACATGTCATGTGTCCTGGGGGCGGGGCTGTGTGTGACCCTCTAACATACATGTCATGTGTCCTGGGGCAGTGCTGGACCGTGTGTGACCCTCTAACATACATGTCATGTGTCCTGGGGGCAGGGCTGTGTGTGACCCTCTAACATACATGTCATGTGTCCTGGGGCAGTGCTGGACCGTGTGTGACCCTCTAACATACATGTCATGTGTCCTGGGGGCAGGGCTGTGTGTGACCCTCTAACATACACCCTCTAACATACATGTCATGTGTCCTGGGGGCAGGGCTGTGTGTGACCCTCTAACATACATGTCATGTGTCCTGGGGGCAGGGCTGGACTGTGTGTGACCCTCTAACATACATGTCATGTGTCCTGGGGCAGTGCTGGACCGTGTGTGACCCTCTAACATACATGTCATGTGTCCTGGGGGCAGGGCTGTGTGTGACCCTCTAACATACATGTCATGTGTCCTGGGGGCAGGGCTGTGTGTGACCCTCTAACATACATGTCATGTGTCCTGGGGGCAGGGCTGTGTGTGACCCTCAAACATACATGTCATGTGTCCTGGGGGCAGGGCTGGACTGTGTGTGACCCTCTAACATACATGTCATGTGTCCTGGGGGCAGGGCTGTGTGTGACCCTCTAACATACATGTCATGTGTCCTGGGGGCAGGGCTGTGTGTGACCCTCTAACATACATGTCATGTGTCCTGGGGGCAGGGCTGGACTGTGTGTAACCCTCTAACATACATGTCATGTGTCCTGGGGGCAGGGCTGGACTGTGTGTAACCCTCTAACATACATGTCATGTGTCCTGGGGGCAGGGCTGTGTGTGACCCTCTAACATACATGTCATGTGTTCTAGGGGCAGGGCTGGACTGTGTGTAACCCTCTAACATACATGTCATGTGTCCTGGGGGCAGGGCTGTGTGTGACCCTCTAACATACATGTCATGTGTTCTAGGGGCAGGGCTGGATTGTGTGTGACCCTCTAACATACATTATATAATTATATACATACATTATACAATGCCTTAGGTAATACTTGAACATAAGTCCCTCACTACAGCGGCTCCAGATTTACAATTCTGCATTGCGCCTTCCCATAAAATGCAGGAAAATCTCAGAATCTATAAAATCTATATAAATCTCCTTTACTAATGACAGACGACTGAGATGTCACCCTGGTGCCATGAAGTGTAACAGGAGTACTTACCACTGTGTGTCCAGCCTGCAGGGTGCTATGAGGTGCATAATGGAAGCAGCAGAAACAGGACCTAAAGGGACTTCATAGTGACAGACAGGGGCGCTCCCTAAGACTCTGCTGCCCTGTATGTCTCCTCCTCTCTGACACTCCCCTGAAGAACCTTCCCCTGTCCTGCCGCTCTTCATCTACAAGCCCTATAAATATCCAGTCACCCAGTTCCCAGAGACTTCCCATCCTCCTTTAATAGGTGTCCTTCTTGCATATATACTGGGGGAGCAGATCCTGCCCTTGTAGTCCGTTGCTAAGGGCGATCCCCAGCATAAAAATGCATACAATGGAGGATACCTGCAGCGGACTACAAGTGCCACAATAGAATCCTACACCAGATAGACGTGTGGATGTGTAACAATAGCAACGGACTACAAGGGCAGGATCTGCTCCCCCAGTATAAATGCACAACCGCATTTGGGGTTGAGCACCTCCAGCCATTTGAGACCACGTTCTTTGTTGTTTGTTTAAATTTTATACTTGGAGGTGTGTAAACTTCATATGTTAATGCGCCTTGAATATCTTCCAGGCAGCATTAGGGTAGCACCTGTGAGGCCATGCACCTATATTAGCCAACTCAGGTGGGGCTTGCAGCTTGCCTCTCTCCTCACATTGTATGTGTGTGCTTGTAGCCACGCTGGAGGGTACCTGGGAGGAGGCTGTGAGTCGACCGAATGCTGCCGCAATTGCCCACTGGCCCCTGTTTTGCTTATCACGCACAGGTAGGTCTAGCGGTAGGTCCCGCGCCATTTGAGAAACCTTGGCGTTGGTGTGCGGGCTCTGGTATGTCCTTCATATAAGGATACACTGGCGAATGTCTCAATTTTAACATCAGTGTTGAGGGATAGCCAATGTCATTGTATACATCCACCACAGTAGTGCACCCATATTCCTGTATTGTAGTATTTATTTATAGTAAAACATTTTGTTCTGACATTCTTTACCTTTTTTTTTTTTTGTCCCCATAGGGGACTTGGAGCTGTGATCGTCTGATTCATGTATAGTAGACACATTACATCTGTATGCTGTATACTTTACCTGTCAGGGCCTCATAGGCTCCCGTATGTGGCAGACCCAGAGACCATGACCTGGCCTCAGTCTACCATTACAACCATCGGGACCCTGCTGAGGGGCAACAGGGAGAATGCACCTTCTACATGAGAACGTACCCACTACCCGGTCGTACCAAGATGCCCTATGGTAAGAATGGGTTAATAGTTCAGACAAATATGTTTGTTTATTTTTGTTTAAATTATTTTATTTGAAAAATGGAAAATAAGAGGGTAACATTTTTATTAGGAGAGGGGTTTATTCACAATTTTTTGTAAGTTTTTTTTTTAATAAAAACAGCACCACATTTGTGTGGTATTGCAGCTCAGTTTCATTATAGTGAACGGAGCATAGGTGTAATACCATCATTTTTTTTTTTTAAGAAATAAGCTCTGTTTTCTACTCCTGGATTTTTTTAAATTATTTTATTTAAAATGTTTTAGCCTCCATAGGAGACTTATACCAAAGCAGCCTGGAGAATCAGAGCGATGAGCAGACGGCACGGAGGCAGGTGGGGGCCCTTATGTCCGCTGACTGGGACCCTGTTATTTCACTGCAGAAGTCCTGATCAGCACCCCTGAAGGACCGACACAAGTGTTTTACAGGTTTTAGATTCTGTGATTGACTTTGATCGCAGGATCTAAAAAGTTATTGTCAGACCTGTGTGGGGTTACTGACGTCTGGCATTATCGGTGAGTCCTGGATGTTTATAACAGCCGTTACTCACCTGCTTTGAAGCAAGCTCAGCTCCTGAGCTCACATTTAAGTCCTGTAGAGGGTGGAGGGCACCCTGTGGTCTTTAACCCCTTAAGGACAATGGACGTACTCCTACGTCCCCGTTTCAGAGTCCTTAAGGACCGAGGATGTAAGAGTACGTCCTGTTCATTCCCGGCCCCCTGCCGCTAGCCGGAGGGGAGCCGGTGCCCGATGCCTACTGAAATCGTTCAGCAGGCATCGCGGCATATCGCCCAGGGGGGTCATTATGCCCCCCCATGTCGGCTATGGCCGCAGATCGCTGGACAATTCAGTCCAGCAATCTGCAGCGATTCCGGGTCAATCGGGTCTCCAGTGACCCGGAATTACTGGCTGATCGGGGCCGTCAGAGACGGCCCCGAACAGCCATAGCCAGCAGGGGTGAGGTGGCACTGGTGCCACCTCACGATCGCCCTGAATCGTCGGCCGGTTTCCCGGCCGACCAATCAGGGCGCCTGCTGCGGGTGTCACTCCCGCAACCCGCTCCACCACTCTTCCGGAGGACGTGAGCGGGTGCGGGACGTGCACCCTGGGTGCTGGGGACCCCGATCCCCGGCGTTAATGTTGGGATCGGGGCCCCAGGAGCGACGGCGGCGGCGGCGGGACTGACCTGCGCGGCATGGATCAGCAGCAGTAGGAGGTGAGTGACAGCCTCCTGCTGTTGCTTAGCAACAGTTTCCAGCATGCAAAAAGGGCATGCTGGGAGCTGTAGTTATGCAACAGGAAGAGGCAGACCACAACAACTCCCAGCATTCCCTTATGGGCATGCTGGAACTTATGGTTTTGCAACAGCTGGAGGCACATTTTTTCTATGGAAAAGTGTACCTTCAGCTGTTGTATAACTACAACTCCCAGCTTGCACAATCAGCTAAAGTGCATGCTGGGAGTTGTAGTGGTGCATTTGGTGGTTGCATAACTACAACTCCCAGCATGCCCGTTGGCTGTTGGTGACTGCTGAGAGTTGTAGTTTTGCAACAGCTGAAGGCACACTGAGTTAAGTAGCAAACCAGTGTGTCTCCAGCTGTTGCATAACTACAATCCCCAGCATCCCCAGCCAAAGTAGTATGCCTCCAGCTGTTACATAACTACAAGACCCAGCATGCCCTTCCGCTGTCCGTACATGCTGGGGGTTGTAGCTTTTGCAACAGCTGAAGGCACACTGGTTGCAAAACACTGAGTTTGTTACCAAACTCTGTGTTTCACAACCAGTGTGCCTCCAGCTGTTGCAAAACTACAACTCCTAGCATGCACTGATAAACCGTACATGCTGGGAGTTGTAGTTTTGCAACAGCTGGATGTATCTCCCCCCCCCCCCCCCCAATGTGAACGTACAGGGTACACTCACATGGGCGGAGGCTCAAACTGCCAGCGAGAAACAACTGTGAACCCCCGCCCGTGCGACTGTACCCTAAAAACACTACCAAAAAATTAAATAAAAAGTAAAAAACACTACATATACACATACCCCTACACAGCCCCCCTCCCCAATAAAAATGAAAAACGTCTGGTACGCCACTGTTTCCAAAACGGAGCCTCCAGCTGTTGCAAAACAACTACTCCCAGTATTGCCAGACAGCCACTGACTGTACAGGCATGCTGGGAGTTTTACAACAGCTGGAGGCCCCCTGTTTGGGAATCACTGGCATAGAATACCCCTTTGTCCACCCCTATGCAATTCCCTAATTTAGGCCTCAAATGCGCATGGCGCTCTCAAGGCAACAGTTTAGGGTCACATATGGGGTATCGCCGTACTCAGGAGAAATTGTGTTACAAATTTTGGGGGGTATTTTCTGCTATTATTATTATTTTTTTTTTTTACATATGCAAAAGTCGTGAATCACCTGTGGGGTATTAAGGTTCACATTACCCCTTGTTACGTTCCCCGAGGGGTCTAGTTTCCAAAATGGTATGCCATGTGTTTTTTTTTGCTGTCCTGGCACCATAGGGGCTTCCTAAATGCGGCATGCCCCCAGAGCAAAATTTGCTTTCAAAAAGCCAAATGTGACTCCTTCTCTTCTGAGACCTGTAGTGCGCCAGCAGAGCACTTTTCATCCCCATATGGGGTGTTTTCTGAATCGGGAGAAATTGGGCTTCAAATTTTGGGGGGTATTTTCTGCTATTACCCTTTTTAAAAATGTAAAAATTTTGGGAAACCAAGCATTTTAGGTAAAATTTTTTTTATTTTTTACATATGCAAAAGTCGTGAAACACCTGTAGGGTATTAAGGTTCACTTTACCCCTTGTTACGTTCCCCGAGGGGTATAGTTTCCAAAATGGTATGTCATGTTTTTTTTTTTGTTGCTGTCCTGGCACCATAGGGGCTTCCTAAAGGTGACATGCCCCCAAAAAACCATTTGTCGCTCCTTCCCTTCTGAGCCCTCTACTGCGCCCGCCGAACACTTTACATAGACATATGAGGTATGTGCTTACTCAAGAGAAATTGGTTTTCAAAGACAAGTAAAAATTTTCTCCTTTTTACCCCTTGCAAAAATTCAAAAATTGGGTCTACAAGAACATGAGAGTGTAAAAAATGAAGATTGTGAATTTTCTCCTTCACTTTGCTGCTATTCCTGTGAAACACCAAGGGTTAATACACTTATTGAATGTCATTTTGAATACTTTGGGGGGTGAAGTTTTTATAATGGGGTCTTTTATGGTGTATTTCTAATATGAAGACCCTTCAAATCCACTTCAAACCTGAACTGGTCCATGAAAAATAGCGAGTTTGAAAATTTTGTGAAAAATTTCAAAATTGCTGCTGAACTTTGAAGCCCTCTGGTGTCTTCCAAAAGTAAAAACTCATAAATTTTATGATGCAAACATAAAGTAGATATATTGTATATATGAACCAAAAAATTTTTATTTTGAATATCCATTTTCCTTACAAGCAGAGAGCTTCAAAGTTAGAAAAATGCAAAATTTTCATTTTTTTCATCAAATTTGGGGATTTTTCACCTAGAAAGGATGCAAGTTACCATAAAATGTTACCACTAAGTTAAAGTAGAATATGTCACGAAAAAACCATCTCGGAATCAGAATGATAACTAAAAGCATTCCAGAATTATTAATGTTTAAAGTGACAGTGATCAGAATTGCAAAAAACGCTCTGTCCTTAAATGGGCACTGTCATGAAATCTAAAAATTGATATGTTGTAGTACTTAAGTACTACAACATATCTCTAATATACTTTAATTAAAAAAAGTGATTTTAAACAAGTTTAAAATCACTTTTAAATTCGGCCACTAGGGGTCGCCCTCCTAGTGGCCGAATGCATTCTGCAGTGACGTCACTACTGGATTTCGACTCATTTCAGCCTGGCAAATGAGTTGAAATCCAGTCACTGCGGTGCTCGCTCGCGCCTGTCAATCAGACAGGCGAGAGCGAGCACGCTGATAGCTGGGGCTGCGCGCATTGGCCAGCTCCACTGGCCTCGCGCGCGGCCCCGCCCCCCCTCTCCCCCCCCCCCCCTTACCCTGTCCGGAGGCCGTTACCCTGTCCGGAGGCAGCTCATTGATCCTCTGGTAAGTCTTCCTCACTGGAGGAATGGGGTGGGGGAAGCGGGGTTCGGGGGAGTGCCGCCGCTCAGCACTAGAGGTATGGGGGTGGGGAGCGGGGTTCGGGAGAGCGCCGCCGCCGCCGCCGCTGCTGCTGCTGCTCCCGAAGTAGCACTGCTTATTGTTTTCACCACAGGGTGCCTCCAGCTTTTTCACCACTACAACTCCCAGAATGCCCTGACAGCCAGTAGATGTTAGGGCAAGCTGGGAGTTGTAGTGGTGAAACAGCTGGAGGCACCCTGTATAGTGAGCTAAGGGCGGAAGTGCCGGCTCCAGCAGGCATCAGTGACGTGGTGCCTGCTGGGGAAGTCTGCCTGGTAGTGAGCACACTACCAGGCAGACAAAAAGGGATTTTAATATAGTAAAAAAAAAATGTAAAGGGAGGGAGGGGGGTTAGGGAGAGATGGGCAATAGGCAGGGACAGAAAGAAAGAAAAAATGGATGGTGGGAGCTACACTTTAAGGTGTAAAATGGCCTGGTCCTTAAGGGGTTAAGGGTTAATAATCATCTAATCCATTCTCTTCATGAGGATATTGATCTTATGAAATTTTCTGATTAAGATGATGTTTTTAATATTATACTAAAATAATTCACGTTAAAGATTTTTTAATGTTTATTTTTTAACTGATTTTATATTATAGTTTGATGTTAAATAAACATTGTAAGTATGATGGAATCTTCTACATGTTTTTTTTCTTTAGCCCTTAGCCCGCCACTGGATTGATCCATTCAATTATCTCTTCCTCCTTAATTTCATACCATGGATCTTCAAAGGAATCTTTTAATGGATTTTCAATTGGATCTTCCAATGGATTCTCTGTAGAAAATAAAAAGTGGACATTAAATTATACTATAGTCTGAATAATACAATTCTACATGATATATATATATATATATATATATATATATATATATACTTGTTAGGTCATGGACCAAGACTCACCGGGGTCAGGCTCTCTTTTCCTCTCCAGACTCCCTCTGCCCAAATCCATCATTTTGTGCCTATAAAGAAATGGAGAAGATGTTATAAAGAAGACTCTGTACTATACAGGAACCACAACTAGAGAAAAGACAACTAGAAGACATAAATGATGACAATAACTTACCAGATGTAATTCAGCACTCGCCCAAAAATGTACACTGCCATAATGGCCGCAACCACAAACTGCACCAACTGAACCTCAGGAACACAACCTCCTCTGCTCACCTACAACCCTCAAAGGACTCAGCCGGCCGGTCTCCCTTTACATACCCGGCTCAGTATCGTTACATCATCGTGATGTCATAAGGACAACTAGAAGCTGTCTACAGAAGTATGGAAGGAAAATGTCTGCAGCAATGTTAAATACCTTTGGATATATAAATTAGTGTTATTTTTGAATAGATTTATGTCATACAACCCAAAAGTATTCAATGCCACACATAGTTTAATAAAATACGATATAAATATCACATACATCTAATCATTTTATTATGATGAGATCCTTTATATACAGTAATCCTGTTCTTATAGGAAATTCTGTTTAGAGGTATTTCCATCCTAAATCTACAGGATATAAAAAATGTCTGTAATAAAGATCAGAGGGGGGACCGTGTGTGACCCTCTAACATACATGTCATGTGTCCTGGGGGCAGGGCTGTGTGTGACCCTCTAACATACATGTCATGTGTCCTGGGGGCAGGGCTGTGTGTGACCCTCTAACATACATGTCATGTGTCCTGGGGCAGTGCTGGACCGTGTGTGACCCTCTAACATACATGTCATGTGTCCTGGGGGCAGGGCTGTGTGTGACCCTCTAACATACATGTCATGTGTCCTGGGGGCAGGGCTGTGTGTGACCCTCTAACATACATGTCATGTGTCCTGGGGGCAGGGCTGTGTGTGACCCTCAAACATACATGTCATGTGTCCTGGGGGCAGGACTGGACTGTGTGTGACCCTCTAACATACATGTCATGTGTCCTGGGGGCAGGGCTGGACCGTGTGTGACCCTCTAACATACATGTCATGTGTCCTGGGGGCAGGGCTGTGTGTGACCCTCTAACATACATGTCATGTGTCCTGGGGGCAGGGCTGGACTGTGTGTGACCCTCTAACATACATGTCATGTGTCCTGGGGCAGGGCTGTGTGTGACCCTCTAGCATACATGTCATGTGTCCTGGGGGCAGGGCTGGACTGTGTGTGACCCTCTAACATACATGTCATGTGTCCTGGGGGCAGGGCTGTGTGTGACCCTCTAACATACATGTCATGTGTCCGGGGGGCAGGGCTGGACTGTGTGTGACCCTCTAGCATACATGTCATGTGTCCTGGGGGCAGGGCTGTGTGTGACCCTCTAACATACATGTCATGTGTCCTGGGGGCAGGGCTGTGTGTGACCCTCTAACATACATGTCATGTGTCCTGGGGGCAGGGCTGTGTGTGACCCTCTAACATACATGTTATGTGTCCTGGGGGCAGGGCTGTGTGTGACCCTCTAACATACATGTCATGTGTCCTGGGGACAGGGCTGGACTGTGTGTAACCCTCTAACATACATGTCATGTGTCCTGGGGGCAGGGCTGTGTGTGACCCTCTAACATACATGTCATGTGTTCTAGGGGCAGGGCTGGATTGTGTGTGACCCTCTAACATACATTATATAATTATATACATACATTATACAATGCCTTAGGTAATACTTGAACATAAGTCCCTCACTACAGCGGCTCCAGATTTACAATTCTGCATTGCGCCTTCCCATAAAATGCAGGAAAATCTCAGAATCTATAAAATCTATATAAATCTCCTTTACTAATGACAGACGACTGAGATGTCACCCTGGTGCCATGAAGTGTAACAGGAGTACTTACCACTGTGTGTCCAGCCTGCAGGGTGCTATGAGGTGCATAATGGAAGCAGCAGAAACAGGACCTAAAGGGACCTCATAGTGACAGACAGGGGCGCTCCCTAAGACTCTGCTGCCCTGTATGTCTCCTCCTCTCTGACACTCCCCTGAAGAACCTTCCCCTGTCCTGCCGCTCTTCATCTACAAGCCCTATAAATATCCAGTCACCCAGTTCCCAGAGACTTCCCATCCTCCTTTAATAGGTGTCCTTCTTGCATATATACTGGGGGAGCAGATCCTGCCCTTGTAGTCCGTTGCTAAGGGCGATCCCCAGCATAAAAATGCATACAATGGAGGATGCCTGCAGCGGACTACAAGTGCCACAATAGAATCCTACACCAGATAGACGTGTGGATGTGTAACAATAGCAACGGACTACAAGGGCAGGATCTGCTCCCCCAGTATAAATGCACAACCGCATTTGGGGTTGAGCACCTCCAGCCATTTGAGACCACGTTCTTTGTTGTTTGTTTAAATGTTATACTTGGAGGTGTGTAAACTTCATATGTTAATGCGCCTTGAATATCTTCCAGGCAGCATTAGGGTAGCACCTGTGAGGCCATGCACCTATATTAGCCAACTCAGGTGGGGCTTGCAGCTTGCCTCTCTCCTCACATTGTATGTGTGTGCTTGTAGCCACGCTGGAGGGTACCTGGGAGGAGGCTGTGAGTCGACCGAATGCTGCCGTAATTGCCCACTGGCCCCTGTTTTGCTTATCACGCACAGGTAGGTCTAGCGGTAGGTCCCGCGCCATTTGAGAAACCTTGGCGTTGGTGTGCGGGCTCTGGTATGTCCTTCATATAAGGATACACTGGCGAATGTCTCAATTTTAACATCAGTGTTGAGGGATAGCCAATGTCATTGTATACATCTACCACAGTAGTGCACCCATATTCCTGTATTGTAGTATTTATTTATAGTAAAACATTTTGTTCTGACATTCTTTACCTTTTTTTTTTTTGTCCCCATGGGGGACTTGGAGCTGTGATCGTCTGATTCAAGTATAGTAGACACATTACATCTGTATGCTGTATACTATACCTGTCAGGGCCTCATAGGCTCCCGTATGTGGCAGTCCCAGAGACCATGACCTGGCCTCAGTCTACCATTACAACCATCGGGACCCTGCTGAGGGGCAACAGGGAGAATGCACCTTCTACATGAGAACGTACCCACTACCCGGTCGTACCAAGATGCCCTATGGTAAGAATGGGTTAATAGTTCAGACAAATATGTTTGTTTATTTTTGTTTAAATTATTTTATTTGAAAAATGGAAAATAAGAGGGTAAAATTTTTATTAGGAGAGGGGTTTATTCACATTTTTTTGTAAGTTTTTTTTTAATAAAAACAGCACCACATTTGTGTGGTATTGCAGCTCAGTTTCATTATAGTGAACGGAGCATAGGTGTAATACCATCATTTTTTTTTTAAAGAAATAAGCTCTGTTTTCTACTCCTGGATTTTTTTAAATTATTTTATTTAAAATGTTTTAGCCTCCATAGGAGACTTATACCAAAGCAGCCTGGAGAATCAGAGCGATGAGCAGACGGCACGGAGGCAGGTGGGGGCCCTTATGTCCGCTGACTGGGACCCTGTTATTTCACTGCAGAAGTCCTGATCAGCACCCCTGAAGGACCGACACAAGTGTTTTACAGGTTTTAGATTCTGTGATTGACTTTGATCGCAGGATCTAAAAAGTTATTGTCAGACCTGTGTGGGGTTACTGACGTCTGGCATTATCGGTGAGTCCTGGATGTTTATAACAGCCGTTACTCACCTGCTTTGAAGCAAGCTCAGCTCCTGAGCTCACATTTAAGTCCTGTAGAGGGTGGAGGGCACCCTGTGGTCTTTAACCCCTTAAGGACAATGGACGTACTCCTACGTCCCCGTTTCAGAGTCCTTAAGGACCGAGGATGTAAGAGTACGTCCTGTCCATTCCCGGCCCCCTGCCGCTAGCCGGAGGGGAGCCGGTGCCCGATGCCTACTGAAATCGTTCAGCAGGCATCGCGGCATATCGCCCAGGGGGGTCATTATGCCCCCCCATGTCGGCTATGGCCGCAGATCGCTGGACAATTCAGTCCAGCGATCTGCAGCGATTCCGGGTCAATCGGGTCTCCAGTGACCCGGAATTACTGGCTGATCGGGGCCGTCAGAGACGGCCCCGAACAGCCATAGCCAGCAGGGGTGAGGTGGCACTGGTGCCACCTCACGATCGCCCTGAATCGTCGGCCGGTTTCCCGGCCGACCAATCAGGGCGCCTGCTGCGGGTGTCACTCCCGCAACCCGCTCCGCCCCTCTTCCGGAGGACGTGAGCGGGTGCGGGACGTGCACCCTGGGTGCTGGGGACCCCGATGCCCGGCGTTAATGTTGAGATCGGGGCCCCAGGAGCGACGGCGGCGGCGGCGGGACTGACCTGCGCGGCATGGATCAGCAGCAGTAGGAGGTAAGTGACAGCCTCCTGCTGTTGCTTAGCAACAGTTTCCAGCATGCAAAAAGGGCATGCTGGGAGCTGTAGTTATGCAACAGGAAGAGGCAGACCACAACAACTCCCAGCATTCCCTTATGGGCATGCTGGAACTTATGGTTTTGCAACAGCTGGAGGCACATTTTTTCTATGGAAAAGTGTACCTTCAGCTGTTGTATAACTACAACTCCCAGCTTGCACAATCAGCTAAAGTGCATGCTGGGAGTTGTAGTGGTGCATTTGGTGGTTGCATAACTACAACTCCCAGCATGCCCGTTGGCTGTCGGTGACTGCTGAGAGTTGTAGTTTTGCAACAGCTGAAGGCACACTGAGTTAAGTAGCAAACCAGTGTGTCTCCAGCTGTTGCATAACTACAATCCCCAGCATCCCCAGCCAAAGTAGTATGCCTCCAGCTGTTACATAACTACAAGACCCAGCATGCCCTTCCGCTGTCCGTACATGCTGGGGGTTGTAGCTTTTGCAACAGCTGAAGGCACACTGGTTGCAAAACACTGAGTTTGTTACCAAACTCTGTGTTTCACAACCAGTGTGCCTCCAGCTGTTGCAAAACTACAACTCCCAGCATGCACTGATAAACCGTACATGCTGGGAGTTGTAGTTTTGCAACAGCTGGATGTATCTCCCCCCCCCCCCCAATGTGAACGTACAGGGTACACTCACATGGGCGGAGGCTCAAACTGCCAGCGAGAAACAACTGTGAACCCCCGCCCGTGCGACTGTACCCTAAAAACACTACCAAAAAATTAAATAAAAAGTAAAAAACACTACATATACACATACCCCTACACAGCCCCCCTCCCCAATAAAAATGAAAAATGTCTGGCACGCCACTGTTTCCAAAACGGAGCCTCAAGCTGTTGCAAAACAACTACTCCCAGTATTGCCAGACAGCCACTGACTGTACAGGCATGCTGGGAGTTTTACAACAGCTGGAGGCCCCCTGTTTGGGAATCACTGGCATAGAATACCCCTATGTCCACCCCTATGCAATTCCCTAATTTAGGCCTCAAATGCGCATGGCGCTTTCAAGGCAACAGTTTAGGGTCACATATGGGGTATCGCCGTACTCAGGAGAAATTGTGTTACAAATTTTGGGGGGTATTTTCTGCTATTATTATTATTATTTTTTTTTTTTACATATGCAAAAGTCGTGAATCACCTGTGGGGTATTAAGGTTCACATTACCCCTTGTTACGTTCCCCGAGGGGTCTAGTTTCCAAAATGGTATGCCATGTGTTTTGTTTTTTTTTGCTGTCCTGGCACCATAGGGGCTTCCTAAATGCGGCATGCCCCCAGAGCAAAATTTGCTTTCAAAAAGCCAAATGTGACTCCTTCTCTTCTGAGACCTGTAGTGCGCCAGCAGAGCACTTTTCATCCCCATATGGGGTGTTTTCTGAATCGGGAGAAATTGGGCTTCAAATTTTGGGGGGTATTTTCTGCTATTACCCTTTTTAAAAATGTAAAAATTTTGTTAAACCAAGCATTTTAGGTAAAAATTTTTTTATTTTTTACATATGCAAAAGTCGTGAAACACCTGTAGGGTATTAAGGTTCACTTTACCCCTTGTTACGTTCCCCGAGGGGTATAGTTTCCAAAATGGTATGCCATGTGTTTTTTTTTTTTGCTGTCCTGGCACCATAGGGGCTTCCTAAAGGTGACATGCCCCCCAAAAACCATTTGTCGCTCCTTCCCTTCTGAGCCCTCTACTGCGCCCGCCGAACACTTTACATAGACATATGAGGTATGTGCTTACTCAAGAGAAATTGGTTTTCAAAGACAAATAAACATTTTCTCCTTTTATCACTTGCAAAAATTCAAAAATTGGGTCTACAAGAACATGAGAGTGTAAAAAATGAAGATTGTGAATTTTCTCCTTCACTTTGCTGCTATTCCTGTGAAACACCAAGGGTTAATACACTTATTGAATGTCATTTTGAATACTTTGGGGGTGTAGTTTTTATAATGGGGTCTTTTATGGTGTATTTCTAATATGAAGACCCTTCAAATCCACTTCAAACCTGAACTGGTCCATGAAAAATAGCGAGTTTGAAAATTTTGTGAAAAATTTCAAAATTGCTGCTGAACTTTGAAGCCCTCTGGTGTCTTCCAAAAGTAAAAACTCATAATTTTATGATGCAAACATAAAGTAGATATATTGTATATATGAACCAAAAAATATATATTTTGAATATCCATTTTCCTTACAAGCAGAGAGCTTCAAAGTTAGAAAAATGCAAAATTTTCATTTTTTTCATCAAATTTGGGGATTTTTCACCTAGAAAGGATGCAAGTTACCATAAAATGTTACCACTAAGTTAAAGTAGAATATGTCACGAAAAAAACATCTCGGAATCAGAATGATAACTAAAAGCATTCCAGAATTATTAATGTTTAAAGTGACAGTGATCAGAATTGCAAAAAACGCTCTGTCCTTAAATGGGCACTGTCATGAAATCTAAAAATTGATATGTTGTAGTACTTAAGTACTACAACATATCTCTAATATACTTTAATTAAAAAAAGTGATTTTAAACAAGTTTAAAATCACTTTTAAATTCGGCCACTAGGGGTCGCCCTCCTAGTGGCCGAATGCATTCTGCAGTGACGTCACTACTGGATTTCGACTCATTTCAGCCTGGCAAATGAGTCGAAATCCAGTCACTGCGGTGCTCGCTCGCGCCTGTCAATCAGACAGGCGAGAGCGAGCACGCTGATAGCTGGGGCTGCGCGCATTGGCCAGCTCCACTGGCCTCGTGCGCGGCCCCGCCCCCCCCTCTCCCCCCCCCCCCCTTACCCTGTCCGGAGGCCGTTACCCTGTCCGGAGGCAGCTCATTGATCCTCTGGTAAGTCTTCCTCACTGGAGGAATGGGGTGGGGGAAGCGGGGTTCGGGGGAGTGCCGCCGCTCAGCACTAGAGGTATGGGGGTGGGGAGCGGGGTTCGGGAGAGCGCCGCCGCCGCCGCCGCTGCTGCTGCTCCCGAAGTAGCACTGCTTATTGTTTTCACCACAGGGTGCCTCCAGCTTTTTCACCACTACAACTCCCAGAATGCCCTGACAGCCAGTAGATGTTAGGGCAAGCTGGGAGTTGTAGTGGTGAAACAGCTGGAGGCACCCTGTATAGTGAGCTAAGGGCGGAAGTGCCGGCTCCAGCAGGCATCAGTGACGTGGTGCCTGCTGGGGAAGTCTGCCTGGTAGTGAGCACACTACCAGGCAGACAAAAAGGGATTTTAATATAGTAAAAAAAAAATGTAAAGGGAGGGAGGGGGTTAGGGAGAGATGGGCAATAGGCAGGGACAGAAAGAAAGAAAAAATGGATGGTGGGAGCTACACTTTAAGGTGTAAAATGGCCTGGTCCTTAAGGGGTTAAGGGTTAATAATCATCTAATCCATTCTCTTCATGATGATATTGATCTTATGAAATTTTCTGATTAAGATGATGTTTTTAATATTATACTAAAATAATTCACGTTAAAGATTTTTTAATGTTTATTTTTTAACTGATTTTATATTATAGTTTGATGTTAAATAAACATTGTAAGTATGATGGAATCTTCTACATGTTTTTTTTCTTTAGCCCTTAGCCCGCCACTGGATTGATCCATTCAATTATCTCTTCCTCCTTAATTTCATACCATGGATCTTCAAAGGAATCTTTTAATGGATTTTCAATTGGATCTTCCAATGGATTCTCTGTAGAAAATAAAAAGTGGACATTAAATTATACTATAGTCTGAATAATACAATTCTACATGATATATATATATATATATATATATATATATACTTGTTAGGTCATGGACCAAGACTCACCGGGGTCAGGCTCTCTTTTCCTCTCCAGACTCCCTCTGCCCAAATCCATCATTTTGTGCCTATAAAGAAATGGAGAAGATGTTATAAAGAAGACTCTGTACTATACAGGAACCACAACTAGAGAAAAGACAACTAGAAGACATAAATGATGACAATAACTTACCAGATGTAATTCAGCACTCGCCCAAAAATGTACACTGCCATAATGGCCGCAACCACAAACTGCACCAACTGAACCTCAGGAACACAACCTCCTCTGCTCACCTACAACCCTCAAAGGACTCAGCCGGCCGGTCTCCCTTTACATACCCGGCTCAGTATCGTTACATCATCGTGATGTCATAATGACAACTAGAAGCTGTCTACAGAAGTATGGAAGGAAAATGTCTGCAGCAATGTTAAATACCTTTGGATATATAAATTAGTGTTATTTTTGAATAGATTTATGTCATACAACCCAAAAGTATTCAATGCCACACATAGTTTAATAAAATACGATATAAATATCACATACATCTAATCATTTTATTATGATGAGATCCTTTATATACAGTAATCCTGTTCTTATAGGAAATTCTGTTTAGAGGTATTTCCATCCTAAATCTACAGGATATAAAAAATGTCTGTAATAAAGATCAGAGGGGGGACCGTGTGTGACCCTCTAACATACATGTCATGTGTCCTGGGGGCAGGGCTGTGTGTGACCCTCTAACATACATGTCATGTGTCCTGGGGCAGTGCTGGACCGTGTGTGACCCTCTAACATACATGTCATGTGTCCTGGGGGCAGGGCTGTGTGTGACCCTCTAACATACATGTCATGTGTCCTGGGGGCAGGGCTGGACTGTGTGTGACCCTCTAACATACATGTCATGTGTCCTGGGGCAGTGCTGGACCGTGTGTGACCCTCTAACATACATGTCATGTGTCCTGGGGGCAGGGCTGTGTGTGACCCTCTAACATACATGTCATGTGTCCTGGGGGCAGGGCTGTGTGTGACCCTCAAACATACATGTCATGTGTCCTGGGGGCAGGGCTGGACTGTGTGTGACCCTCTAACATACATGTCATGTGTCCTGGGGGCAGGGCTGTGTGTGACCCTCTAACATACATGTCATGTGTCCTGGGGGCAGGGCTGTGTGTGACCCTCTAACATACATGTCATGTGTCCGGGGGGCAGGGCTGGACTGTGTGTGACCCTCTAGCATACATGTCATGTGTCCTGGGGGCAGGGCTGTGTGTGACCCTCTAACATACATGTCATGTGTCCTGGGGGCAGGGCTGTGTGTGACCCTCTAACATACATGTCATGTGTCCTGGGGGCAAGGCTGTGTGTGACCCTCTAACATACATGTCATGTGTCCTGGGGGCAGGGCTGTGTGTGACCCTCTAACATACATGTCATGTGTCCTGGGGGCAGGGCTGTGTGTGATCCTCTAACATACATGTCATGTGTCCTGGGGGCAGGGCTGTGTGTGACCCTCTAACATACATGTCATGTGTCCTGGGGGCAGGGCTGGACTGTGTGTAACCCTCTAACATACATGTCATGTGTCCTGGGGGCAGGGCTGTGTGTGACCCTCTAACATACATGTCATGTGTCCTGGGGGCAGGGCTGTGTGTGACCCTCTAACATACATGTCATGTGTCCTGGGGGCAGGGCTGTGTGTGACCCTCTAACATACATGTCATGTGTCCTGGGGGCAGGGCTGGACTGTGTGTAACCCTCTAACATACATGTCATGTGTCCTGGGGGCAGGGCTGTGTGTGACCCTCTAACATACATGTCATGTGTTCTAGGGGCAGGGCTGGATTGTGTGTGACCCTCTAACATACATTATATAATTATATACATACATTATACAATGCCTTAGGTAATACTTGAACATAAGTCCCTCACTACAGCGGCTCCAGATTTACAATTCTGCATTGCGCCTTCCCATAAAATGCAGGAAAATCTCAGAATCTATAAAATCTATATAAATCTCCTTTACTAATGACAGACGACTGAGATGTCACCCTGGTGCCATGAAGTGTAACAGGAGTACTTACCACTGTGTGTCCAGCCTGCAGGGTGCTATGAGGTGCATAATGGAAGCAGCAGAAACAGGACCTAAAGGGACTTCATAGTGACAGACAGGGGCGCTCCCTAAGACTCTGCTGCCCTGTATGTCTCCTCCTCTCTGACACTCCCCTGAAGAACCTTCCCCTGTCCTGCCGCTCTTCATCTACAAGCCCTATAAATATCCAGTCACCCAGTTCCCAGAGACTTCCCATCCTCCTTTAATAGGTGTCCTTCTTGCATATATACTGGGGGAGCAGATCCTGCCCTTGTAGTCCGTTGCTAAGGGCGATCCCCAGCATAAAAATGCATACAATGGAGGATACCTGCAGCGGACTACAAGTGCCACAATAGAATCCTACACCAGATAGACGTGTGGATGTGTAACAATAGCAACGGACTACAAGGGCAGGATCTGCTCCCCCAGTATAAATGCACAACCGCATTTGGGGTTGAGCACCTCCAGCCATTTGAGACCACGTTCTTTGTTGTTTGTTTAAATGTTATACTTGGAGGTGTGTAAACTTCATATGTTAATGCGCCTTGAATATCTTCCAGGCAGCATTAGGGTAGCACCTGTGAGGCCATGCACCTATATTAGCCAACTCAGGTGGGGCTTGCAGCTTGCCTCCCTCCTCCCATTGTATGTGTGTGCTTGTAGCCACGCTGGAGGGTACGTGGGAGGAGGCTGTGAGTCGACCGAATGCTGCCGCAATTGCCCACTGGCCCCTGTTTTGCTTATCACGCACAGGTAGGTCTAGCGGTAGGTCCCGCGCCATTTGAGAAACCTTGGCGTTGGTGTGCGGGCTCTGGTATGTCCTTCATATAAGGATACACTGGCGAATGTCTCAATTTTAACATCAGTGTTGAGGGATAGCCAATGTCATTGTATACATCTACCACAGTAGTGCACCCATATTCCTGTATTGTAGTATTTATTTATAGTAAAACATTTTGTTCTGACATTCTTTATCTTTTTTTTTGTCCCCATGGGGGACTTGGAGCTGTGATCGTCTGATTCAAGTATAGTAGACACATTACATCTGTATGCTGTATACTATACCTGTCAGGGCCTCATAGGCTCCCGTATGTGGCAGTCCCAGAGACCATGACCTGGCCTCAGTCTACCATTACAACCATCGGGACCCTGCTGAGGGGCAACAGGGAGAATGCACCTTCTACATGAGAACGTACCCACTACCCGGTCGTACCAAGATGCCCTATGGTAAGAATGGGTTAATAGTTCAGACAAATATGTTTGTTTATTTTTGTTTAAATTATTTTATTTGAAAAATGGAAAATAAGAGGGTAACATTTTTATTAGGAGAGGGGTTTATTCACATTTTTTTGTAAGTTTTTTTTAAATAAAAACAGCACCACATTTGTGTGGTATTGCAGCTCAGTTTCATTATAGTGAACGGAGCATAGGTGTAATGCCATCATTTTTTTTTTTAAGAAATAAGCTCTGTTTTCTACTCCTGGATTTTTTTAAATTATTTTATTTAAAATGTTTTAGCCTCCATAGGAGACTTATACCAAAGCAGCCTGGAGAATCAGAGCGATGAGCAGACGGCACGGAGGCAGGTGGGGGCCCTTATGTCCGCTGACTGGGACCCTGTTATTTCACTGCAGAAGTCCTGATCAGCACCCCTGAAGGACCGACACAAGTGTTTTACAGGTTTTAGATTCTGTGATTGACTTTGATCGCAGGATCTAAAAAGTTATTGTCAGACCTGTGTGGGGTTACTGACGTCTGGCATTATCGGTGAGTCCTGGATGTTTATAACAGCCGTTACTCACCTGCTTTGAAGCAAGCTCAGCTCCTGAGCTCACATTTAAGTCCTGTAGAGGGTGGAGGGCACCCTGTGGTCTTTAACCCCTTAAGGACAATGGACGTACTCCTACGTCCCCGTTTCAGAGTCCTTAAGGACCGAGGATGTAAGAGTACGTCCTGTCCATTCCCGGCCCCCTGCCGCTAGCCGGAGGGGAGCCGGTGCCCGATGCCTACTGAAATCATTCAGCAGGCATCGCGGCATATCGCCCAGGGGGGTCATTATGCCCCCCCATGTCGGCTATGGCCGCAGATCGCTGGACAATTCAGTCCAGCGATCTGCAGCGATTCCGGGTCAATCGGGCCCCGAACAGCCATAGCCAGCAGGGGTGAGGTGGCACTGGTGCCACCTCACGATCGCCCTGAATCGTCGGCCGGTTTCCCGGCCGACCAATCAGGGCGCCTGCTGCGGGTGTCACTCCCGCAACCCGCTCCACCACTCTTCCGGAGGACGTGAGCGGGTGCGGGACGTGCACCCTGGGTGCTGGGGACCCCGATCCCCGGCGTTAATGTTGGGATCGGGGCCCCAGGAGCGACGGCGGCGGCGGCGGGACTGACCTGCGCGGCATGGATCAGCAGCAGTAGGAGGTGAGTGACAGTCTCCTGCTGTTGCTTAGCAACAGTTTCCAGCATGCAAAAAGGGCATGCTGGGAGCTGTAGTTATGCAACAGGAAGAGGCAGACCACAACAACTCCCAGCATTCCCTTATGGGCATGCTGGAACTTATGGTTTTGCAACAGCTGGAGGCACATTTTTTCTATGGAAAAGTGTACCTTCAGCTGTTGTATAACTACAACTCCCAGCTTGCACAATCAGCTAAAGTGCATGCTGGGAGTTGTAGTGGTGCATTTGGTGGTTGCATAACTACAACTCCCAGCATGCCCGTTGGCTGTCGGTGACTGCTGAGAGTTGTAGTTTTGCAACAGCTGAAGGCACACTGAGTTAAGTAGCAAACCAGTGTGTCTCCAGCTGTTGCATAACTACAATCCCCAGCATCCCCAGCCAAAGTAGTATGCCTCCAGCTGTTACATAACTACAAGACCCAGCATGCCCTTCCGCTGTCCGTACATGCTGGGGGTTGTAGCTTTTGCAACAGCTGAAGGCACACTGGTTGCAAAACACTGAGTTTGTTACCAAACTCTGTGTTTCACAACCAGTGTGCCTCCAGCTGTTGCAAAACTACAACTCCCAGCATGCACTGATAAACCGTACATGCTGGGAGTTGTAGTTTTGCAACAGCTGGATGTATCTCCCCCCCCCCCCAATGTGAACGTACAGGGTACACTCACATGGGCGGAGGCTCAAACTGCCAGCGAGAAACAACTGTGAACCCCCGCCCGTGCGACTGTACCCTAAAAACACTACCAAAAAATTAAATAAAAAGTAAAAAACACTACATATACACATACCCCTACACAGCCCCCCTCCCCAATAAAAATGAAAAACGTCTGGTACGCCACTGTTTCCAAAACGGAGCCTCCAGCTGTTGCAAAACAACTACTCCCAGTATTGCCAGACAGCCACTGACTGTACAGGCATGCTGGGAGTTTTACAACAGCTGGAGGCCCCCTGTTTGGGAATCACTGGCATAGAATACCCCTATGTCCACCCCTATGCAATTCCCTAATTTAGGCCTCAAATGCGCATGGCGCTCTCAAGGCAACAGTTTAGGGTTACATATGGGGTATCGCCGTACTCAGGAGAAATTGTGTTACAAATTTTGGGGGGTATTTTCTGCTATTATTATTATTTTTTTTTTTTACATATGCAAAAGTCGTGAATCACCTGTGGGTTATTAAGGTTCACATTACCCCTTGTTACGTTCCCCGAGGGGTCTAGTTTCCAAAATGGTATGCCATGTGTTTTTTTTTTTTTGCTGTCCTGGCACCATAGGGGCTTCCTAAATGCGGCATGCCCCCAGAGCAAAATTTGCTTTCAAAAAGCCAAATGTGACTCCTTCTCTTCTGAGACCTGTAGTGCGCCAGCAGAGCACTTTTCATCCCCATATGGGGTGTTTTCTGAATCGGGAGAAATTGGGCTTCAAATTTTGGGGGGTATTTTCTGCTATTACCCTTTTTAAAAATGTAAAAATTTTGGGAAACCAAGCATTTTAGGTAATTTTTTTTTTATTTTTTACATATGCAAAAGTCGTGAAACACCTGTAGGGTATTAAGGTTCACTTTACCCCTTGTTACGTTCCCCGAGGGGTATAGTTTCCAAAATGGTATGCCATGTTTTTTTTTTATTTGCTGTCCTGGCACCATAGGGGCTTCCTAAAGGTGACATGCCCCCCAAAAACCATTTGTCGCTCCTTCCCTTCTGAGCCCTCTACTGCGCCCGCCGAACACTTTACATAGACATATGAGGTATGTGCTTACTCAAGAGAAATTGGTTTTCAAAGACAAGTAAAAATTTTCTCCTTTTTACCCCTTGCAAAAATTCAAAAATTGGGTCTACAAGAACATGAGAGTGTAAAAAATGAAGATTGTGAATTTTCTCCTTCACTTTGCTGCTATTCCTGTGAAACACCAAGGGTTAATACACTTATTGAATGTCATTTTGAATACTTTGGGGGTGTAGTTTTTATAATGGGGTCTTTTATGGTGTATTTCTAATATGAAGACCCTTCAAATCCACTTCAAACCTGAACTGGTCCATGAAAAATAGCGAGTTTGAAAATTTTGTGAAAAATTTCAAAATTGCTGCTGAACTTTGAAGCCCTCTGGTGTCTTCCAAAAGTAAAAACTCATAAATTTTATGATGCAAACATAAAGTAGATATATTGTATATATGAACCAAAAAAAATTTATTTTGAATATCCATTTTCCTTACAAGCAGAGAGCTTCAAAGTTAGAAAAATGCAAAATTTTCATTTTTTTCATCAAATTTGGGGATTTTTCACCTAGAAAGGATGCAAGTTACCATAAAATGTTACCACTAAGTTAAAGTAGAATATGTCACGAAAAAACCATCTTGGAATCAGAATGATAACTAAAAGCATTCCAGAGTTATTAATGTTTAAATTGACAGTGATCAGAATTGCAAAAAACGCTCTGTCCTTAAATGGGCACTGTCATGAAATCTAAAAATTGATATGTTGTAGTACTTAAGTACTACAACATATCTCTAATATACTTTAATTAAAAAAAGTGATTTTAAACAAGTTTAAAATCACTTTTAAATTCGGCCACTAGGGGTCGCCCTCCTAGTGGCCGAATGCATTCTGCAGTGACGTCACTACTGGATTTCGACTCATTTCAGCCTGGCAAATGAGTCGAAATCCAGTCACTGCGGTGCTCGCTCGCGCCTGTCAATCAGACAGGCGAGAGCGAGCACGCTGATAGCTGGGGCTGCGCGCATTGGCCCCCCCCTCTCCCCCCCCCCCCCCCTTACCCTGTCCGGAGGCCGTTACCCTGTCCGGAGGCAGCTCATTGATCCTCTGGTAAGTCTTCCTCACTGGAGGAATGGGGTGGGGGAAGCGGGGTTCGGGGGAGTGCCGCCGCTCAGCACTAGAGGTATGGGGGTGGGGAGCGGGGTTCGGGAGAGCGCCGCCGCTGCTGCTGCTGCTGCTGCTCCCGAAGTAGCACTGCTTATTGTTTTCACCACAGGGTGCCTCCAGCTTTTTCACCACTACAACTCCCAGAATGCCCTGACAGCCAGTAGATGTTAGGGCAAGCTGGGAGTTGTAGTGGTGAAACAGCTGGAGGCACCCTGTATAGTGAGCTAAGGGCGGAAGTGCCGGCTCCAGCAGGCATCAGTGACGTGGTGCCTGCTGGGGAAGTCTGCCTGGTAGTGAGCACACTACCAGGCAGACAAAAAGGGATTTTAATATAGTAAAAAAAAAATGTAAAGGGAGGGAGGGGGGTTAGGGAGAGATGGGCAATAGGCAGGGACAGAAAGAAAGAAAAAATGGATGGTGGGAGCTACACTTTAAGGTGTAAAATGGCCTGGTCCTTAAGGGGTTAAGGGTTAATAATCATCTAATCCATTCTCTTCATGATGATATTAATCTTATGAAATTTTCTGATTAAGATTATGTTTTTAATATTATACTAAAATAATTCACGTTAAAGATTTTTTAATGTTTATTTTTTAACTGATTTTATATTATAGTTTGATGTTAAATAAACATTGTAAGTATGATGGAATCTTCTACATGTTTTTTTTCTTTAGCCCTTAGCCCGCCACTGGATTGATCCATTCAATTATCTCTTCCTCCTTAATTTCATACCATGGATCTTCAAAGGAATCTTTTAATGGATTTTCAATTGGATCTTCCAATGGATTCTCTGTAGAAAATAAAAAGTGGACATTAAATTATACTATAGTCTGAATAATACAATTCTACATGATATATATATATATATATATATATATATATATATACACTTGTTAGGTCATGGACCAAGACTCACCGGGGTCAGGCTCTCTTTTCCTCTCCAGACTCCCTCTGCCCAAATCCATCATTTTGTGCCTATAAAGAAATGGAGAAGATGTTATAAAGAAGACTCTGTACTATACAGGAACCACAACTAGAGAAAAGACAACTAGAAGACATAAATGATGACAATAACTTACCAGATGTAATTCAGCACTCGCCCAAAAATGTACACTGCCATAATGGCCGCAACCACAAACTGCACCAACTGAACCTCAGGAACACAACCTCCTCTGCTCACCTACAACCCTCAAAGGACTCAGCCGGCCGGTCTCCCTTTACATACCCGGCTCAGTATCGTTACATCATCGTGATGTCATAATGACAACTAGAAGCTGTCTACAGAAGTATGGAAGGAAAATGTCTGCAGCAATGTTAAATACCTTTGGATATATAAATTAGTGTTATTTTTGAATAGATTTATGTCATACAACCCAAAAGTATTCAATGCCACACATAGTTTAATAAAATACGATATAAATATCACATACATCTAATCATTTTATTATGATGAGATCCTTTATATACAGTAATCCTGTTCTTATAGGAAATTCTGTTTAGAGGTATTTCCATCCTAAATCTACAGGATATAAAAAATGTCTGTAATAAAGATCAGAGGGGGGACCGTGTGTGACCCTCTAACATACATGTCATGTGTCCTGGGGGCAGGGCTGTGTGTGACCCTCTAACATACATGTCATGTGTCCTGGGGGCAGGGCTGGACCGTGTGTGACCCTCTAACATACATGTCATGTGTCCTGGGGGCGGGGCTGTGTGTGACCCTCTAACATACATGTCATGTGTCCTGGGGCAGTGCTGGACCGTGTGTGACCCTCTAACATACATGTCATGTGTCCTGGGGGCAGGGCTGTGTGTGACCCTCTAACATACATGTCATGTGTCCTGGGGGCAGGGCTGGACTGTGTGTGACCCTCTAACATACATGTCATGTTTCCTGGGGGCAGGGCTGTGTGTGACCCTCTAACATACATGTCATGTGTCCTGGGGGCAGGGCTGTGTGTGACCCTCAAACAAACATGTCATGTGTCCTGGGGGCAGGGCTGTGTGTGACCCTCTAACATACATGTCATGTGTCCTGGGGGCAGGGCTGTGTGTGACCCTCTAACATACATGTCATGTGTCCTGGGGGCAGGGCTGTGTGTGACCCTCTAACATACATGTCATGTGTCCTGGGGGCAGGGCTGGACTGTGTGTAACCCTCTAACATACATGTCATGTGTCCTGGGGGCAGGGCTGTGTGTGACCCTCTAACATACATGTCATGTGTCCTGGGGGCAGGGCTCGACTGTGTGTAACCCTCTAACATACATGTCATGTGTCCTGGGGGCAGGGCTGTGTGTGACCCTCTAACATACATGTCATGTGTCCTGGGGGCAGGGCTGTGTGTGACCCTCTAACATACATGTCATGTGTTCTAGGGGCAGGGCTGGATTGTGTGTGACCCTCTAACATACATTATATAATGCCTTAGGTAATACTTGAACATAAGTCCCTCACTACAGCGGCTCCAGATTTACAATTCTGCATTGCGCCTTCCCATAAAATGCAGGAAAATCTCAGAATCTATAAAATCTATATAAATCTCCTTTACTAATGACAGACGACTGAGATGTCACCCTGGTGCCATGAAGTGTAACAGGAGTACTTACCACTGTGTGTCCAGCCTGCAGGGTGCTATGAGGTGCATAATGGAAGCAGCAGAAACAGGACCTAAAAGGGACCTCATAGTGACAGACAGGGGCGCTCCCTAAGACTCTGCTGCCCTGTATGTCTCCTCCTCTCTGACACTCCCCTGAAGAACCTTCCCCTGTCCTGCCGCTCTTCATCTACAAGCCCTATAAATATCCAGTCACCCAGTTCCCAGAGACTTCCCATCCTCCTTTAATAGGTGTCCTTCTTGCACCTCCGCAAAACAAACACTCTTTTCTCCTGCAATATAAATGCTTTCCTTCTTGTCTGTCCTCCCTTATAAATCCCTCCACTCCTCCTGTCCTCTCCTAAATACCACTCCTCACCTCCTGAACCCCCCTTATATGTAGCCCTCTTCTCCTCCTGTACCCCCTTATCTACAGCCCTCTTCTTCTGTACCCCCTCATGTAAAGCCTTCTCCTTCTGTACCTCCTTATATACAGCCTTCTTCCTCTCCTCCTGTACCCCATTTTGTTGCGCCCTCTTCCTCTCTTCCTGTATCCCCTTATATAGAGCCTCTTTTTCTCCTGTTTCCCTTGTTTAGAGTACTCTTCCTTTCCTCCTCTACCCCCTTATATAGAGCAATCTTCTCCTCCTAACCTCCTAAAATACTTGTCCTGCTCTACTCCCTCATAGACCCCTCCTATCCCCCTTAATAGTGGCCCTGCTCCCTTTAATATTCCCCTTCTCCTCCTTTCCCTTATTTGTGTTGCCCCGCTGTAATTGTCCCCTTGCCTGCAATCCGGTGTTCATGGTCTCTGGTGCAGCAGCACTCACCTCCAGAGCAGCCGCCCATCCTCCTCCCGGGCCTGAGTCTGTTCTGGCGTAGGACTTTTAGAGGAGGCCGAGGGTCTGGGCGCGATAAGATGACATCATCACGATTGGCCTGCACGGTAAGGGCTGTGAGTACAGGAGCAGAAATTCCTATTCCCTGCTCATGTTCTCTGAGTGGTGATGTGCAACTTATACGCATCACCACTCATTTTACTTTCTGAGAGGGCGAGTTAGGCTGTCGCGAGGCCCCTGCTAGGGCGAGGTTTTAAGTGGCCGTCTAACCTGCCTAATGGTAGAGCCGCCTTTGTCTGGTTGGAGCAGTTTACACTTTTTCTTGTATATTCCTCTGGTTACTTTATGGTCAGATAGAAATGTCACTTAGGCCATGTTCCCTCTTCATTCACAGTGTATGTCCGGCACTTTACTACAATTAAACACTGTCCTGTATATTTCTGCCAGTTGAGAAGCAGCAACAAGAATGAGAGGACACTTTGGGCCTCATGTACTATGATTTCCCCTTTTTTTCATTGAGAATTTTTATTCACTTATTCATCATATGCACGAATGGGGGTTCCACGTGTCTTTTAACTTTGACGCATTGGAAATGCCCAAAAGTACACCAGTGTTTTAAACTTCTCTGTTGAAAGTGAAAAACCACATTTACTGTAGGTTAATAAGTGGAGAATGATGGGTTGATCAGAAAAAAGGTAAACTTTGGCGCATGTTTGGTGCGGGCCATTTAAAATACACATTTCCCCACAATAGTACATGAGGCCCTTTGTATCCACATCCAGTTCAGTTAATAAGTTTTGTCTGACTTATCAGGTGGTTGTATTTCTCCCTCTGATACTGGAGTTCCAGGTCCTAGGGCTGCACTTAGCGGGTGAGACCTCTAGAGCTAGTAACTATGCAGCTAAAAACCAGCAACCAAGAACCAGCATATTGCAAACACTAATATATATATATATATATATATATATATATATATATATATATATATATATATATATATATATACATATACTGTATTGCAGATATCTGTACTGTATGGAGGGTGGCTTTAAACTGTTAGTATGGCGCCTAAAAATGTGGGATTGGGAACTCCCCAAAAGAATTTAGTGCAAACGCTAAAATTGGGAAGTTTCTGAAAGGCCCCCATCTGGGACAAAAACATCCAGCCAAGAGCGTAAGCTAGAAATCACAGGGCCCCATTGTAAAAAATTTGGCTTAGTCCCCCCTACACCCTATTATACCCCTCCCGAACCTTGGACCACCCCCTTCCGCCTGCCTCGGCCACACAAAGATATCAATGACTTGAGCTCTGATTGGACACAGTCAGGAGAATACACAATGATATAAGTGACTCACAGGTGATGACTTCTATATAGTCATCTTTCTTCTTTATCTGGTCCAGATCATTGGCTCCTCTTTGCCAGCAGATCCTCATCCTATATGTGAAGACAACAATTAATACAAGTCTGTCACATACTGTATCATTGAAATCAGGGACTGAACTAGAGTCCCATAGTCCCCAGTACAAACTTTGGCATGTTTCTGTAACACTCACATTTCTGAAGACAGGAACTCCGGTGTATGTGGATCCGCTGGACCAGTGTGGCAGATGACTCGGACCGTACCAGGGAGCGAAGTCTTAGGTGCCGCTGGTTTTTACCAGAGCCCGCCGCAAAGCAGGATGGGCTTGCAGCTGCAGGCAACACCTAGGTCACTACCCCTGGCATGACTCGACCACACAGGCGGCTGAGGAGATGCGAGGCACAGGAGGGATGAGACAACTCGTAGTCTTGATAGCAGTAAGTCAGGGCAGGCGGCACAGTAGCGGAGTCAGGACGTAGCAGGAGTTCAGTAGACAGGCAGCAGAGGAGCAAGGTCAAGTCACAAGAGCAGTAGATCTGATACACGGCAAGACAATACAATGGAACGCTTTCTCTTGGGCACAAAGCAACAAAGATCTGGCAGAGAACTGAGGAGGGTGGAGGAATGTTACGCCGAGCGCTCCGGGTCCCCGCTCCTCCCCGGAGCGCTCGCTTCACTCTCCCCGCGGCAGCGCTCCGGTCACGTCCTCTGACCCGGGGCGCTGCGATTCCGCTGCCAGCCGGGATGCGATTCGCGATGCGGGTAGCGCCCGCTCGCGATGCGCACCCCGGCTCCCCTACCTGACTCGCTCTCCGTCTGTTCTGTCCCGGCGCGCGCGGCCCCGCTCCCTAGGGCGCGCGCGCGCCGGGTCTCTGCGATTTAAAGGGCCACTGCGCCGCTGATTGGCGCAGTGGTTCCAATTAGTGTTTACACCTGTGCACTTCCCTATATCACCTCACTTCCCCTTCACTCCCTCGCCGGATCTTGTTGCCTTAGTGCCAGTGAAAGCGTTCCTTGTGTGTTCCTTGCCTGTGTTTCCAGACCTTCTGCCGTTGCCCCTGACTACGATCCTTGCTGCCTGCCCCGACCTTCTGCTACGTCCGACCTTGCTTCTGTCTACTCCCTTGTACCGCGCCTATCTTCAGCAGCCAGAGAGGTGAGCCGTTGCTAGTGGATACGACCTGGTCACTACCGCCGCAGCAAGACCATCCCGCTTTGCGGCGGGCTCTGGTGAAAACCAGTAGTGGCTTAGAACCGGTCCACTAGCACGGTCCACGCCAATCCCTCTCTGGCACAGAGGATCCACTACCTGCCAGCCGGCATCGTGACAGTAGATCCGGCCATGGATCCCGCTGAAGTTCCTCTGCCAGTTGTCGCTGACCTCACCACGGTGGTCGCCCAGCAGTCACAACAGATAGCGCAACAAGGCCAACAGCTGTCTCAACTGACCGTTATGCTACAACAGTTACTACCACAGCTTCAGCAGTCATCTCCTCCGCCAGCTCCTGCACCTCCTCCGCAGCGAGTGGCCGCTCCTGGGATACGCTTATCCTTGCCGGATAAATTTGATGGGGACTCTAAGTTTTGCCGTGGCTTTCTTTCCCAATGTTCCCTGCATCTGGAGATGATGTCGGACCTGTTTCCCACTGAAAGGTCTAAGGTGGCTTTCGTAGTCAGCCTTCTGTCCGGAAAGGCCCTGTCATGGGCCACACCGCTCTGGGACCGCAATGACCCCGTCACTGCCTCTGTACACTCCTTCTTCTCGGAAATCCGAAGTGTCTTTGAGGAACCTGCCCGAGCCTCTTCTGCTGAGACTGCCCTGTTGAACCTGGTCCAGGGTAATTCTTCCGTTGGCGAGTATGCCGTACAATTCCGTACTCTTGCTTCAGAATTGTCCTGGAATAATGAGGCCCTCTGCGCGACCTTCAAAAAAGGCCTATCCAGCAACATTAAAGATGTTCTGGCCGCACGAGAAATTCCTGCTAATCTACATGAACTTATTCACCTAGCCACTCGCATTGACATGCGTTTTTCCGAAAGGCGTCAGGAACTCCGCCAAGATATGGACTCTGTTCGCACGAGGCGTTTCTTCTCCTCGGCTCCTCTCTCCTCTGGTCCCCTGCAATCTGTTCCTGTGCCTCCCGCCGTGGAGGCTATGCAGGTCGACCGGTCTCGCCTGACACCTCAAGAGAGGACACGACGCCGTATGGAGAACCTCTGCCTGTACTGTGCTAGTACCGAACACTTCCTGAGAGATTGTCCTATCCGTCCTCCCCGCCTGGAAAGACGTACGCTGACTCCGCACAAAGGTGAGACAGTCCTTGATGTCTACTCAGCTTCTCCACGTCTTACTGTGCCTGTGCGGATGTCTGCCTCTGCCTTCTCCTTCTCTACAGTGGCCTTCTTGGATTCTGGATCTGCAGGAAATTTTATTTTGGCCTCTCTCGTCAACAGGTTCAACATCCCGGTGACCAGTCTCGCCAGACCCCTCTACATCAATTGTGTAAATAATGAAAGATTGGACTGTACCATACGTTTCCGCACGGAGCCCCTTCTTATGAGCATCGGATCTCATCATGAGAGGATTGAACTTTTGGTCCTCCCCAATTGCACCTCGGAAATTCTCCTTGGACTTCCCTGGCTTCAACTTCATTCCCCTACCCTGGATTGGTCCACTGGGGAGATCAAGAGTTGGGGGTCCTCTTGTTCCAAGAACTGTCTAAAACCGGTTCCCAGTAACCCTTGCCGTAACTCTGTGGTTCCTCCAGTAACCGGTCTCCCTAAGGCCTATATGGACTTCGCGGATGTTTTCTGCAAAAAACAAGCTGAGACTCTACCTCCTCACAGGCCTTATGATTGCCCTATCGACCTCCTCCCGGGCACTACTCCACCCCGGGGCAGAATTTATCCTCTCTCTGCCCCAGAGACTCTTGCCATGTCCGAATACGTCCAGGAGAATCTAAAAAAGGGCTTTATCCGTAAATCCTCCTCTCCTGCCGGAGCCGGATTTTTCTTTGTGTCCAAAAAGGATGGCTCCCTACGTCCTTGCATCGACTACCGCGGTCTTAATAAAATCACGGTTAAGAACCGCTACCCCTTACCCCTCATCTCTGAACTCTTTGATCGCCTCCAAGGTGCCCACGTCTTCACTAAATTGGACTTAAGAGGCGCCTATAACCTCATCCGCATCAGAGAGGGGGACGAGTGGAAAACGGCATTTAACACCAGAGATGGACACTTTGAGTATCTGGTCATGCCCTTTGGACTGTGCAACGCCCCTGCCGTCTTCCAAGACTTTGTCAATGAAATTTTTCGTGATCTGTTATACTCCTGTGTTGTTGTATATCTGGACGATATCCTAATTTTTTCTGCCAATCTAGAAGAACACCGCCAGCATGTCCGTATGGTTCTTCAGAGACTTCGTGACAACCAACTCTATGCCAAAATTGAGAAATGTCTGTTTGAATGCCAATCTCTCCCTTTTCTAGGATATTTGGTCTCTGGCCAGGGACTACAGATGGATCCAGACAAACTCTCTGCCGTCTTAGATTGGCCACGCCCCTCCGGACTCCGTGCTATCCAACGCTTTTTGGGGTTCGCCAATTATTACAGGCAATTTATTCCACATTTTTCTACCATTGTGGCTCCTATCGTGGCTTTAACCAAAAAAAATGCTGATCCCAAGTCCTGGCCTCCTCAAGCAGAAGACGCCTTTAAACGACTCAAGTCTGCCTTTTCTTCGGCTCCCGTCCTCTCCAGACCTGACCCTTCCAAACCCTTCCTATTGGAGGTTGATGCCTCCTCAGTGGGAGCTGGAGCTGTTCTTCTACAAAAAAATTCTTCCGGGCATGCTGTCACTTGTGGTTTTTTCTCTAGGACCTTCTCTCCAGCGGAGAGGAACTACTCCATCGGGGATCGAGAGCTTCTAGCCATTAAATTAGCACTTGAGGAATGGAGACATCTGCTGGAGGGATCAAGTTCTCCTGTTATTATCTACACCGACCACAAGAACCTCTCCTACCTCCAGTCTGCCCAACGGCTGAATCCTCGCCAGGCCCGGTGGTCTCTGTTCTTTGCCCGATTTAATTTTGAGATTCACTTTCGTCCTGCCGATAAGAACATTAGGGCCGATGCTCTCTCTCGTTCCTCGGATGCCTCAGAAGTTGAACTCTCTCCGCAACACATCATTCCACCTGACTGCCTGATCTCCACTTCTCCTGCCTCCATCAGGCAGACTCCTCCAGGAAAGACATTTGTTTCTCCTCGCCAACGCCTCGGAATCCTCAAATGGGGTCACTCCTCCCATCTCGCAGGTCATGCGGGTATCAAGAAATCTGTGCAACTCATCTCCCGCTTCTATTGGTGGCCGACTCTGGAGACGGATGTTGTGGACTTTGTGCGTGCCTGCACTATCTGTGCCCGGGATAAGACTCCTCGCCAGAAGCCCGCTGGTTTTCTTCATCCTCTGCCTGTCCCCGAACAGCCTTGGTCTCTGATTGGTATGGATTTTATTACTGATTTACCCCCTTCCCGTGGCAACACTGTTATTTGGGTGGTCGTTGATCGATTCTCCAAAATGGCACATTTCATCCCTCTTCCTGGTCTTCCTTCTGCACCTCAGTTGGCTAAACAATTTTTTGTACACATTTTTCGTCTTCACGGATTGCCTACGCAGATTGTCTCGGATAGAGGCGTCCAATTCGTGTCTAAATTCTGGAGGGCTCTCTGTAAACAACTCAAGATTAAATTAAATTTTTCTTCTGCATATCATCCCCAGTCCAATGGACAAGTAGAAAGGATTAACCAGATCTTGGGTGATTATTTGCGACATTTTGTTTCCTCCCGCCAGGATGACTGGGCAGATCTCCTCCCATGGGCCGAATTCTCGTATAACTTCAGGGTCTCTGAGTCTTCCTCCAAATCCCCATTTTTCGTGGTGTACGGCCGTCACCCTCTTCCCCCCCTCCCTACTCCCTTGCCCTCTGGTCTGCCCGCTGTGGATGAAATTTCTCGTGACCTTTCCATCATATGGAGAGAGACCCAAAATTCTCTCTTACAGGCTTCATCACGCATGAAGAAGTTCGCGGATAAGAAAAGAAGAGCTCCCCCCGTTTTTTCCCCTGGAGACAAGGTATGGCTCTCCGCTAAATATGTCCGCTTCCGTGTCCCTAGCTACAAGTTGGGACCACGCTATCTTGGTCCTTTCAAAATTTTGTGTCAAATTAATCCTGTCTCTTATAAACTTCTTCTTCCTCCCTCTCTTCGTATCCCTAATGCCTTTCACGTCTCTCTTCTCAAACCACTCATCCTCAACCGTTTTTCTCCCAAGTCTGTTCCTCCCACTCCTGTTTCCGGCTCCTCGGACATCTTCTCGGTCAAAGAAATTTTAGCTGCCAAAAAGGTCAGAGGGAAAAATTTTTTTTTAGTGGACTGGGAGGGTTGTGGTCCTGAAGAGAGATCCTGGGAACCTGAGGACAACATCCTAGACAAAAGTCTGCTCCTCAGGTTCTCAGGCTCTAAGAAGAGGGGGAGACCCAAGGGGGGGGGGTACTGTTACGCCGAGCGCTCCGGGTCCCCGCTCCTCCCCGGAGCGCTCGCTTCACTCTCCCCGCGGCAGCGCTCCGGTCACGTCCTCTGACCCGGGGCGCTGCGATTCCGCTGCCAGCCGGGATGCGATTCGCGATGCGGGTAGCGCCCGCTCGCGATGCGCACCCCGGCTCCCCTACCTGACTCGCTCTCCGTCTGTTCTGTCCCGGCGCGCGCGGCCCCGCTCCCTAGGGCGCGCGCGCGCCGGGTCTCTGCGATTTAAAGGGCCACTGCGCCGCTGATTGGCGCAGTGGTTCCAATTAGTGTTTACACCTGTGCACTTCCCTATATCACCTCACTTCCCCTTCACTCCCTCGCCGGATCTTGTTGCCTTAGTGCCAGTGAAAGCGTTCCTTGTGTGTTCCTTGCCTGTGTTTCCAGACCTTCTGCCGTTGCCCCTGACTACGATCCTTGCTGCCTGCCCCGACCTTCTGCTACGTCCGACCTTGCTTCTGTCTACTCCCTTGTACCGCGCCTATCTTCAGCAGCCAGAGAGGTGAGCCGTTGCTAGTGGATACGACCTGGTCACTACCGCCGCAGCAAGACCATCCCGCTTTGCGGCGGGCTCTGGTGAAAACCAGTAGTGGCTTAGAACCGGTCCACTAGCACGGTCCACGCCAATCCCTCTCTGGCACAGAGGATCCACTACCTGCCAGCCGGCATCGTGACAAGGAATTTATAAACAAGCCACAGGTGGTTACACTAATGAACGTACTGGCCCTTTAAATCTTAAAGCTCTGGTGTGCGCACGCCCTAAGGGATGGGGACAGGCGCGCCGGAGCAGAGAGGTGGAAGCAGAGGCAGGAGAAACACCCGGAGAGTGACGGACTGGCGCATCCCGCGATGCAAGTGCCAGCCCCGTCGGCAGCAGAAGGTAAGGGGACCATGCGCTCACGGCCAGCGTGTGAGGCCGGAGCGCATAGTGTAACAGTTTAAATTCATCCAAATCAGCTTCCCAATCAGCATGGCCACCATCCATTGATACCAGCCTCTCTATCACTTTGTCCCCCATTCATCAAAACCAGTTGTCCTATCAGCATGTTCCCCATCCCTCCACACCAGTGTTTCCCAACCAAAGTGCCTTCAGCTGCTGCAAACAATAACTCCCGCCATGCCAAAGGCTGTCTGGACATGCTGGGAGTTGTTGTTTTGTAACATCTGAAGGCACCCTGGTTTAGAAACACTGCTCCACACAGTAGCCCTTACTCCTCCAGTAAAGTGTGCAGTATATAGACAAAGTCTGGTGATTGATTAATTTGTTCTTAAATAAATATACTTTTCTAGCTGCAATTTCAAAGAAAAAACATAAATTAAAACAAAGTTTTAAACGGTTCCCAGCTAGGTAGGTAAGTTGATAGCTTGCAAGGCAGCAGGGAAGGTAGGTAGCTATGTGAGTTATTAGCTTGGTATTTTGGTAGCTAGGTTGATAGCCATGAAGGTAGCCAGGTAGGAAGGTAGCTAGGTTGCTATCCAGGTAGGTAGCAAGGTTTTTGGGGAGAAAGCCAGGTACTTAGATTGGTAGCTAGGTAGATTGCTAGCCAGGTTGCTTGGTAGATAGCTAGGTAGGTAGGTAGAAAGACAGCAAGGTAGTTAGGCAGCTAGGTTGCCAGGTAGTTAGGTAGATAGATAACCAGGTAGGTAGGAAGCCAGGCAGCGAGGTTTCCAGGTAGTTTGGTAGATAGATAGCCAGGTAGGTAGGTAGTCAGGTAATAAGACAAGTAGGTAGGTAGATAAATAGCCAGGTTGGTAGATAGGTAGGTAGTTAGCTAGATAACAAAGTATGTATGTTGGTAGCTAGATAGTCATTGATTAGGAAGCTAGGCTTCCAGGTAGTTTGGCAGATAGATAGCCAGGTAGTAAGGTAGGTAGCTAGGTAAGAATACAGTAAGGTAGGAAGACAGTCAGGTAGGCAGGTGGGAATACAGTCAGGTAGGTAGGTGGGAATACAATCATGTAATTAGGTAGGTAGGTTAGAATACAGACAGGTAGGTAGACAGCTAGGTAGGTAGTCAGTATGTTTCTCCCCTATTATCATTGACTGTGAGTGCACGGCTGCTGATAGACACGACTCACAGTCCATGAAGTAAGCGCACTCACTTTATAGACAGAATGCTGTTCAGGACATAAATGTACATCCTGGTGTGTTAAGTACCAGGGCACCAAGATGTACATTTATGCCGTTGTCCTTAAGGGGTTAATGGAGGATATAAGTCTTGTAGAAAAAATGGGTTTAATTGCAATAGGCACTTATATCACTGACTATACCCCCCCCCCCCTCAAAAAAAAAAAATATATAGTCCTAGTATTGTTCAAGTACAAGAACCCAGGAGCTGACAGAAGTGCAGGACAGAGTATAAGTAAACAGGAGTAATCCAGGATAAATGAGGACTGGTGAGGTACTGGGTGAGTCCTGTTTACTCTTCATATCCCCAATAATATAGTTTCCATTCTTTCTTCTTTACCACCATCTGATGCATCTTAGGAATACAGTCTGATACAGAGTATATAATGGGCCTCTCACCCAGCACCGATTTCTCCGTTTTTTTGTGTCTCTTTTTGCTTGTTTTTAACTTGTTTTTAGCTTGTTTTTGATGTATATTCAATAAAGATATATATTTTCGACATATTTGTATTAAGTTTCTTTCTTTGTATGATAAAGGGGTTATCCAGCTAAAAAAAAAAAAAATCCATCCCCTAGCTAAAGGATAGGGGATAAGTGTTAATTTGTGGGGGGTCCAACCATTGGGACCCCCCATGATCTCCTGCCTGGTACCCCGGGGTCCAGCGCATGTCCTCCATTCTTCTCCATCGGAAAGCCAAAGTGCTGAATTCGGATATCTCCAGTTCTCCCATAGAGATGTATAGCGGTGGCTTGTTGATCACCGCTTCGTACAGTGGTTGACACACATTTTTATAGGCTGGGCTACTCTTAATACTATATGGGGGCACTTGCTACTATATTGATTGAGTGGCCTAACTACTATATGGGGACTGTATGAGGGGCCTAACTACTATATGGGGACTGTATGAGGGGCCTAACTACTATATGGGGACTGTATGAGGGGCCCAACTACTATATGGGGTAGAGTGAGGGTTCTTTACCTTATGGAGGTAGTGTTATATATACATATGGGGAGTTTGTATAGAAGTGAGGATTGATGAAGAGCCTAAAATGCATTTAAGGGGTATTCCACGCCTAGACATCTTATCCCCTATCCATAGGATAGTGGATAAGATGTCTGATTGCGGGGGTCCGGCCGCTGGGATCCCCCATAATCTCCAGGCTGGCACCCTGGCTTCATAACTCTGGCTTCAGTTGGCCGTGGTCATGACGTCACGCCACACCATGCCGCGCTCCATTCATGTCTATGGTAAAGGGTGTGACGTTTTAATGTATAATGCGTTTTGCTGCAACCTCTGGTGAACAGCATCTTAGCTGTACCTCTTAGAACTTTCTAGTAAAAATGCTGCGGTAGCATAAATAGATACCCTACGTTTTCTAACCTCTTGGTCTGGAATCTAAAGTTGTCAAGTCACAGAATTATTTGTCAAGGACTAGCAGTATCACATGGAAAAAAGGCGCCTTCCATGTGGATTACAAGAGATATCCTGTGTACCAGCTTGAGGGATATTTTTTCTTGTTTTTT
This sequence comes from Hyla sarda, assembly GCF_029499605.1. Classification (NCBI taxonomy): domain Eukaryota; kingdom Metazoa; phylum Chordata; class Amphibia; order Anura; family Hylidae; genus Hyla; species Hyla sarda. Next base: position 198,722,969 of record NC_079196.1, on the reverse strand, counting down.
GACCACCATGATTATTGCCTTTTGGCTTAGGTTTTGTGGACCTTGAGTCAGGCCAGATTACTGGGAACCAACCAGTTGGATTCTTTTAAATCTCTCAGAGCTTTCTCTATCTCAGGAACTAAGAGGGGAATCAAGTTATTTTGTTAGTCTAAAATTGTCGCACAAAAAGTCTCAGTCACTTCCCTTGCTACTTATGTGAGACTTTTTCTTTTGATCATATTTGAAAGTGAAACACTTTGATTCATTATGTGCGACTTTTCTCTGAAATTTTCAAAAAAGTCACAGCTGCCATTATTTAGATGCAAACCCACACTCATTTACTTCAGCCCTGTAAAGCAGTCTAAACAGGTATAGGGGAAGAGGACATACAGTGGTCCCTCAAGTTACAATATTAATCGCTTCCAGGATGACCATTGTATGTTGAAACCATTGTATGTTGAGACCAGAACTCTATGGAAACCTGGTAATTGGTTCTGAAGCCCCAAAATGTCATCCAAAAATAGGAAAAAGTGAGGATTAAAGAAAAATAAGTAGATAACTAATAGAGATAAAGCAAATCCTTCCATATAAAACTAATAAAGATCTGCTGGGAGCTGTAAATTATGTAGAGGACAGGAGCTTCTTCAGGGTCCTGTACAGTACACACAGTGTCCTAAAAAAAAGTTAAATGGAGCCGCCCCCACCTGGAGCAGTTAACCAGTAGTGCAGAACAGTAATACCTCCCTGTACTGTAGGGGGCGCTACCAGATAGCCAGTCAGTGTAGGCATTTCAGTAAAGCTGCATTCACACCACGTTTTTGCAATACAGTTACCGTATCAGATTTTTTAATGAAAAACTGATTCCTTAAAACCTGATTAAACTGTATCAAAACGTGTGTACAAAATCTTAACCCGTATACGGTTTGAAAAATGATGTTCGGTTGCATCTGTTTTTATAAGAAAAAAACGTATTTGTTTTTTAACTTTTCACTCCATAATGAATTGTTAGGATTCGGCTAGCTGGGTGTGGATCCTCTGTGTCAGCGAGGGATTGGTGTGGACCGTGTCGGTGGACCGGTTCTAGGTTGCTACTGGTATTCACCAGAGCCCACCGCAAAGCGGGATGGTCTTGCTGCGGCGGTAGCAACCAGGTCGTATCCACCGGCAACGCTCAACCTCGCTGACTGCTGAGAAGGCGTGGGACAGAAGGACTAGGCAGAGGCAAGGTCAGACGTAGCAGAAGGTCGGGGCAGGCGGCAAGGTTCGTAGTCAATGGAGATAGCAAGAGGTCAGGAACACTGGTAAGGCAAACATTATAAACGCTTTCTCTAGGCACAAGGGCAACAAGATCCGGCCAGGAAGGGAAGGGGAAGTAAGGTTATATAGACAGGTGCACAGGTGGAAGCTAATCAGGCTGATTGGGCCAGGCACCAATCATTGGTGCACTGGCTCTTTAAACCTTAGAGAGCTGGCGCGCGCGCGCGCCCGTGCCCTAAGGAGCGGAGCCGCGCTCGCCAGGACGTGACAGCCGGGGACCGGGACAGGTGAGTGACTTGGGATGCAATTCACGAGCGGGCGCGTCCCCGCCGGCAGTGTCAGTGCAGCACTCCCGGTCAGCGGGTCGCTGCAGAGAGAGGAACGCCGCGAGCGCTCCGGGGAGGAGCAGGGACCCGGAGCGCTCGGCGTAACATGAATAAAGTTTCACTTTGATTGAAATTCCAAGAAAAAAACTGTGCAAAGTCGAAAACCGGATGGAACCGTACGCACATACAGTTCTGCACAGTTCACATTGACTCCTATGTTATGAAAACCATATACGGTTTCAATACGGTTTTTCTCCCGGACATAAAACCGTGGTAGGCTACGGTTTTGGGTGCGAGAAAAAAACTGACGAAACCGTTCAAGACGCAAATGGATGCAACCGGATGCATCGTTTGGCATACGGTTTTCAATGGAGAGTCAATGAGGTTTTCAAATTGAAAACGTTTACGGGAACTGTACTGCAAAAACGTGGTGTGAATGCAGCCTAATACAGGTGTTTTACCAGTAAAATGTCCATTCTGATTGGTCAGTTCTTGCAGCCATTGACAATGAAGGAGAAGACGGCCACCACCCAATATCTTGCTGTTGGGTGCAAACTAGTTGCTATAATGCATATCAACCACACAACAAAAAACGAAAAATCTAGCAACCATATAATGCTGCACACCAATAAATTCTATAAGTCAAATAATCTGTGCATAAAAAGTTATCTTTATTACAAAATCTGAACATACAAAAAAGAGGAGTGTACAGACATTTAAAACCATTTTAAAATCCTATAAACACCGGGCAGAGGAGTGTAATCCTGCTACGCCCACCCCATGCTGGGTATAATAACCCACTACAGAGAAGAGGATATCCCGGCCAATATCCAATACCAGATAGTAGCTTAATATACTCCAAGAACCTAGATGCCACACACATAGTATAATAATAAGAATCCTTAAAGCTTACGTTAGACAACTGGTCCCACATAATAACAATCAATGTATTCTAAAAATAACATGACATAATATCATAATGAGTCAATCTGCAAGCCACATAATATGAACAGACTGGCACTAACATACTAGGTCATAAGTACCGTGTGCACACTTGCAAATCACAATCAATACCCGTCAGTAAGAATACAAAGTGCATGTGGCATAAAAAATGCATCTATCTCTGGTCAATGTGCGATGGCCTGGGCGCCCCAATCCAAGCACGGGGGGCAGCAAAATCCCACGCATTCCGCCTCCAGCTACAGAGGCTTCCTTGTGGCCATTGACATGTTTCACAGATCTGGACTGTCTGTAGCATTGTATGTTGAGTCTGGTTTCAAGTTACAATGGTTCAGAAAAGACATTGTATGTTGAAACTATTGTATGTTGAGGCCATTGCAAGTTGAGGGATCACTGTACATTCAGCAGTTTGCTAACACTGATAAATGCTTTTCAATAAAACAGCATGGGTCAGTGTCATCAGCGCTCCTTTTCTACTGCCTGAAATGGCAAGCTGCAGCATAGGAGCGGAGATCACACTGAGTAGAGGCAGGTAAGTGACTACACTCAGTCATTAAAGCTGATCGGGACAACCGAGTTAAAAGCGCTGTGTCCCAATCAGCTTCACTGAGCTTCCCTGAGCAAGGTGAAATTTTAGCCGTCGTGATCAAGTGTGATCAAGGGGTCTAAACAGTTAATGCCGGACATCGTCTGAAAGCCAATGCCCGGCATTAAAAACAGAACAACAGCAGTTTTGGAGTCGGTGAATAGCATCCCGGAGGGAGGAGAGGAAAAGTTACAGTGTTAATCACAGACAGCGGTCAATAGCCGATGTCCGGAAGTTGGCACCGTGCATGGCAATTGGGGAGGAGGTAAAAGGGAAAAGGCAAAAAAAAAATTGAAGATTACTCACCCTGCCTCATAAATGCCGGACAGAACAGGTGGGAAATGTAGGAGGACTCTGAGGTAATGTTCCTGGGCACCAAATTCATCAAGTGGCCTGCTACTTTTGATGAATTTGGCACAGGAAGGTAAAATCAAAAGGTGCCTTTTTAACTCTGATATAGTCCACATACTAGACAACAATTGAAGAATTCCCCTCTAATTTTCCAATAAACAGACCCAGCATAGGTTAACTCTGTTTCATCCCCACCCTGTGGATGAAGTTTTTGTGTTTAAATAAAGTTATCCATTCTGAAGCAACTCTGCGGGTCCCGATTTCTAACTGCACCTGAACCCTCAAGGACATGCCAACTACCACCGGCCAGGACATCATTAACCAAGGAGTGATCCAGGTGACTAAATACTAAGGATCTATTCACACGGCACAATTTCCGCCTCAAATAAAGACTGTAGACTTATATGGGATTCCGCACTCCCATTCACACTTCTGAATTTCTGCTGGTTGTGGAGTATCCAACTGAGATTTTTCCCAGGTGGATATTCTGCTATGATTCTGTCTTGTCAACATGGCCTAATGCAAGATAACTCCTTTGAAGGGGTACTCTGCTGTAAACATCTTAGGGGATAAGATGTTAGATTGCGAGGGTCCCGCCATCTCCGCTGCGGTACCCATCATTCTGTGCATGGAGTGAACTCCGCCCTGTGCCCGATGACTGGCAATGCCAGCCACCACGCACTCTCCATTTAAGTCTATGGGAGCAGGTGTGACGGCCATGTACTAGCCATCACGCCGCCTCCCATAGACATCAATGGAGGGGGCATAGCATGACGTCAGGAACGCGGAAGCTGCAAGCTTCCATGTTCCGAAGGCCGCCACTGACAGCCCGGAGATCACGGGGGTCCCCAGCGGAGTACTCCTTTACACCCTGTTCCAAATGATTATGCAAATTCTATTTAAGCGTCAAAAGATTAAATATTTAGTTTTTCAGTGTAACTCACGGATGGCATTGTATCTCAGGCTCTTTTGATCACTGAAAACAATCTCGGACACCTGTGATAATTAGATTGCCGGATGAGCCCAATTTAAGGAAAAACTACTAAAGGTGGGTGTTCCACATTATTAAGCAGACACCATTTTCAAGCAATATGGGGAAGAAAAAGGATCTCACTGCTGCCGAAAAGAGTAAAATAGTTCAATGCCTTGGACGAGGTATGAAAACTTTAGATATTTCACAAAAACTTAAGCGTGATCATCGCACTATTAAGAGATTTGTGGCTGATTCAGAGCACAGACAGGTTTGTGCAGATTAAGGCAAATTGAGGAAGATTTCTGCCAGATTCGTGCATTGGATCATCAGAGCAGCTACTAAAATACCATTACATAGCAGCAAACAGATATCTGAAGCTGCTGGTGCCTCTGGAGTCCCACGGACATCAAAGTGTAGAGTCCTCCAGAGTCTTACAACTGTGCATAAGCCTTCTATTCGGCAACCACTAACCAATGCTCACAAGCAGAAACAGCTGCATTTGGCAGAAAAATACATGAAGACTAATTTTCAAACAGTCCTGTTCACTGATGAGTGCCGGATGGATGGAATAGTGGATGGTTGGTGGACGGCCACCCTGTTCTAACAAGGTTGCAATGTCAGTAAGGTGGTGGTGGAGTCATGTTTTGGGCCAGAATCATGGGAAGAGAGCTGATTGGCCCCTTGTGGGTCGCCGAAGGTGTAAAGATTACCTCTGCAAAGTATGTGGAGTTTCTGACTGACCAATTTTTTTCCCTGGTAGAGAAGGAAGAACTATGCTTTCCGTAATAAAATCCTCTCCATGTATGACAATGCACCATCTCATGAAGCAAAGAATACCTCTGCATCAGTGGCTGATATAGGGATTAAAGGAGACAAAGTCATAGTGTGGCCTCCATCCTCCACTGACCTCAATCCTATTGAGACCCTTTGGAGCATCCTCAAGCAAAAGCTCTATGATGGTGGGAGGCAGTTTACATCCAAACAACAGCTCTGGGAGGCTATTCTGACATCTTGGAAACAAATTCAAGCAGAAACTGTTCAAAAACTCACAAGTTCAAGACTTGTGAAGCTGCTATCAAATAAGGGATCCTATGTTAAAATGTAACGTGACATGTTAAAATGTTTAAAAAGTTAAAATGTTAAAATATAATTTGCATAAGAATTTGGAACAGGGGTTAAGGACCTTATTAGGTTGCCAAGCAATGAAGTTCCACTGGACACCTATTTTTTTTTTTTTGCTCAGATAACTATTTTTATTACTATTATTATTATTATTATTATTATTATCTGCCACAAATTTCAAATGCTTATATCTGCTGCACGGTAACTCCAAAACCTATGAGCTGTGCATAATCTTATGAAGGTCATAGGTCACATGGTAAGGCCGCCATCTTGGTTTTTGCGCAATTTGCACAATATTGAAAAATCTTCTCTAGAACTGATAAAGCTACAGATATATAGTTGGCTGTATGTGATTACACTGTTGTCCCAAGTCAGATTTGTTCATTGTAAGACTTTTGGTCACATGGTGTGGCCGCCATATTGAATTGCACAATATTTTAAAAACATCTACTTCTTTGAAACTTTTTGTTAGAATAAAGTATGATTTGGCAGACATGTTCATGGTTACCTCCTGTACCAAGATTGTTAAAGCTGGTTCATTTGCATATTCAATATGGCCACCGCTCGCCAATAACATTTAGATAGCATTAATAATGATATGCAATTTCGTTAAATGTGTGTAATCTGTAGACTGTTAATCTAAAAGTTATGTTTCTTTGCACAATAGTAGATCACTCACTTTCTGTTCCACAGATGATCACCAGATTTGGTGGCCATATTGGATTGCGCAATATTCTGCAAACATAGTTTTCTCTGAAATTATTTGTCAGAACAATGTGAAAATTAGCACACATGTTCGTGATCACTTCCTGTACCACTATTGATCACCAGATTTGGCGGCCATATTGGATTGCGCAATATTCTGCAAACATAGCTTTCGCTGAAATTGTTGGTCAGAACAATATGAAAATTTGACCACATGTTTGTGATCACTTTCTGTACCATTATTGATCACAAGATTTGGCGGCCATATTGGATTGCACAATATTCTACATTCATAGTTTTCTCCAAAAATGTTGGTTGAAACAATGTGAAAATTAGCACACATGTCCATGATCACCTTCCCCACCATAAGTGGGGGCCAAAACGATCGTGTGCTTTACCCCAGCCATGCTGCTTGGCCCCCTGTATTGCTGCTTGCAGGTGTATTTGTACTGTTTATTGCTTATAAGGATGCGAGGAATTGGTGGATTTATTTTCTTCTCACACTCTTCCAGTCTTTTCCAGTCTCCTTGCAATAACCAGTACATATAGCAATTAGAGGATGGCACAATGACTTTATAAGACTTGCTCTTTTCAAAACTGTCAACATTATGGTGCAAAGTAGTAATAAATATGCATTAGAGCATATTTTACATCTGTAATTCCCATCATGCCTAGGAATATGAGCGGTGTACATTCCAACAGGAAGGAAAATGTTGCTGCACATTCACCTTTGCTAAGTGTAAAGTGTCAGCACGTAGCTTGTCATCTGCCACTAGCTGTCTGCATTGGATAGGAAGAGATGTCCACTGTAATGGAAACAAGCATGTCAGCAGTTATGTCTATACTGGTCTATAATCTCCAAGACATAAAGGATTTTAAGTCAGATTCTCAAAAAACATTCATTATACAGTGAGGACTGACTTGCAATTTTATCCGGTAGGAATGGCAGATTGTGTGTCACATGGGGGCATTTTTAGATCTGCATTATGAAACAATGAAAGATGTTTTTGTTATATTTATAAACCTTTTGCATCAGGGAAACAATGAAAAACATTAGAATTATACATATAATTAGTTAAAATACAATAGCACAGGGCACAGAACTGATAAAATACAGGAGATGTGGGCAACAAACACTGGAGAAAGAAAGTACAGGTGCCAATCAATAGTAGCTTCAGATATAAAGTATATCATTATAGGTACATAGAAGCCCTGCAAGCAATGATAACAACTGAAGAAAGGCACAAAAAGGAGACATAGTAAATCAGTGTAGAACCATCTGCCACCTGCACTTACCCCAACGTATGTTTCGCGCTGCTGCGCTTCACCACGCCCCTCTTCAACACGCCCCCTGACGAAGCACAGCAGCGCGAAACGTACGTTGGGGTAAGTGCAGGTGGCAGATGGCTCTACACTGATTTACTATGTCTTTTTGTGCCTTTCTTCAGTTGTTATCATTGCTTGCAGGGCTTATATGTACCTATAATGATACTCTTTATATCTGAAGCTACTATTGATTGGCACCTGTACTTTCTTTCTCCAGTGTTTGTTGCCCACATCTCCTCTATTTGATCAGTTCTGTGCACTGTGCTATTGTATTTTAACTAATTATATGTATAATTCTAATAAAGTTTTCTCATTTTCGTACATGCATTGTCTATTGCTGATATTTTTGATTGGATGTTTTGGTATTTGTGATATCTCAGCAACATTATTTATATTTTATATTTTTGTGACATTAGGGAAACATGTATAACTAAATTATATGCCCCCATCTATTCTTGGGGTGCCAGGTTATCATTATTGTTGTAGGGGCCCATACAATATAGGAATAAATGGCACAGGAGAAAACCAAAGTGGATAAATAAAAATGTAAAGGACACAATAAATAAGAGACAAAGCATTTAAATACTCCAACAAAAAGCAGTGAAATAACATTAAGAAAAAATTACGTAAAGTAAAAATATGGATGAAAGCAGCAAAACTGGTGACAAAAACTAACCCTAAATGTTCTTCCATGATATAAATAGTAAAAAGGTTAAGACTAAAATTGTTGGCCTTTTAAAAAGTAAAAAGATAGGAATTGTGGAGTATGATGAGAAAAAACTATTGAATGTATTTTTCTTCATAAAAAGGAAATGTCAGGTAAATGTCACATGTCTAACCCAAGAGGAAGATTAAAATAGCCAAATCACCAGATCTTAAAGGGGTTTTCCGTTTGAAACATCTTATCCCCTATCCAAAGGATAGGGGATAAGATGTTAGACATCTGAGACATCGACTCAATATACCTGACAAGGAGCTGTTTCAAGCAAGACAAATACTATACATCTCTTCTTTCTAGGGGCACGCGAGCTCGCCCTAACTCATTTGAACGACATAGGTTATATTCCCCTGGAATGTTGGGTTTACTTTCTCTGCTGTATGCTGACTTTAACTCTCCACCACGAGATACTAAACTTAAATTTATGCTTGACTGGGAGGGTGATACACACACTGTCCTCTCGGTGGCGCAGTGGAGAGACTGTTGTATTGCCATTAGCAGGGGCAGCTGGCAAGTCTCCTTGGTTGAGACATCACTGCGAATATCGCACCGCTCCTACAGGGTACCGACGCTCCTTCATGCTATTTACCCTCTTGTCTCTCCGCTGTGCTTCCGTGGATGCAACCTTAGGGGGACCATGTACCATACATGGTGGAGCTGCACTGTGGTGACTGGGTTGTGGAGACGTATTCTTGACCTACTGACTGATATCCTTCCTTGCCGAGTGCCCCTTACCCCCTCCTATTGTTTGTTGAGTCACAAACCCTCTAGAATGCAATATCGTCCATTCAAACTTTCCCAGTATATTTTGTTAGCGACTCACATTCTTATAGCCGCTCACTGGCGGAAACCTGACTTACATTTCCATATGGTGGTGGGGAGAATTGTGGGAACCCTGGTTGTCATCGTCTTACTGTCCTGAAATATGACATCAATTTTCTCTTTATTAAACCACTATCATGTCGGTGGGGCGGGGGGGAGGGAGGGATGATGTCCGACGTATTACTTTGCATTCTCTGTCGCTGTATGGTGACAGTTTGAAGTTTTGCACATTTGGTTGAATTGTTTGAATGGCACTATTATTTCATTCATACTCACCTTGTCTTCATATTACCTGTTGTGTTGGTGCACTCATTTTGTGCCTACTTGTTATGTTCTCAGTTGGGTCCTCGGACTTGTTTTCGTTTACATACTCCTACTACTATGTATCATTTCAAATGCTTTCAATAAAGCTTCATTGTTGGATGGTTAAAACACCATTGAGTGCCCCTAGGCACTAAGTAAGTGCCATATTATGAATGCATACAACATGGATCCCTAATACAGTCATGTGCATGAGGTCCATGACTAGTGTGAACAAGCAGCTGGTAAAATGGTGGATATGATGTATGTATCACTGAGGCTTCTTGCCTTAGTGACTTAATATTGGAGTTTGGGTCCTGGTTTTGGGAGTGACTAAAGGCTCTGGACATAAAGTCACTCCCATAGTCCAGTTCTGGTGTGTATTGGAGTCCTGAACCTGATCTCACAGGTGTTGGAGCACTACTAGATAGCAGCAGAGAGGCGTTGCTCTCAAGCCCATCCGCTCGTCTGTGGTATGTTGCATCCTTATAGGCTGCACCAAAAAGAATGACTTTAGGACTGATTGTGGCAAGTTTTGTAAAGAACCTGATGTTTATGTAAAGAACCTGATGTGAAGGATGTTAAAGTTTCTGTTATAGTGTAAGTGGAACTTATTACTGTACGAGGGTTGATACAATAAACCCAAGTCTACTGAACTTTGACATCTGCCTGTTTGGGTCTGTTTGAAGGGTCCAGTTCTACAGTAGATAGAGTCCTTTACCATTGAACGTTATAAAATATAATAATTCCCTTAAAAACAAATCTCTATTTTTAGCTGTTTATCATAGTCCTTCCTCGCTTGGATTCATAATCACGGCATGACGCACATTAGGTGATCAGAGAACGGCTCATTTTCTTGCATGAATTAAATGTTTTTCTAACGTTTTAACAATCACATCAGAGAATTTGTAAAAGAAGGTGAGATTGTAAGAGGTGCAAATTATCCCAATATAGATAAGAAAGCCTTATAAGAGAAATCAGCCGCCTATAGACTCTCAGGTAGAAATGTCACTTCTGCTGAGAGTTTTTCAAAGGCTCATCTAATTCCGCAATTACAGAAATGTACCTCCTTATAACAACGAGGACTCTTATACATTTATGCCTTTGTTCTACCCGTGTAGAACTGAACAGTGCAATTTCCAATGTACATCTTTCAATTTAATTCCACTCAGGTCTCAGACTTGTTACTGCCCATAGTGAACTCAATTATAAAAAAAATAATTTGTAATAATGTAAGCTATAAGAAGAACTTACTGTGATACCTGTAATCTATTAGAGATAAAAATTGCAATAATAGTGTCCATATAAAACAAATAAGTAAAAATATTGCCCCCAGTGCTCCAAGGAAGGACAATTGGCGAACCAGCGACAAGGTCATGGGCACCCAGTGGGGAGAGAAGGCTGCGCCTGTCTTGTCTGATCCCACAGAAGAGCTAATGTAGACATATATGGATTGAGCATGGCTGCCCCCGCTTCAAGTGGGGGTCGTGATGCGCCTCTGTGATGGATGGCCAGGGCTCCAAACAGGAGATCGTGGGGGGTCCCAGTGCTGAGTAGCCACATGGCAGACAATATAAGGAAGGCAGGGGATAAGATGCCTGATCGAGGGAGTCCCGCCGCTGGGGACCCCTGTGATCTTGCATGCGGCACCCCGTTTGTAATCAGTCCCCGGAGCGTGTTCGCTCCTGGACTGATTACCGGCGACTACAGGGCGGGCGGCGTGTGATGTCAAGCTCCACCCCTCAATTCAAGCCTACGGGAGGGGGCGTGACAGCTATCACGTCCCCTTCTGTAGGCTTGCATTGAGGGGCGGAGCGTGACATCACACGGGGCGGGGGCGTGACATCACACGCCGCCCGCCCTGTAGTCGCCGGTAATCAGTCCCAGAGCGAACACGCTCTGGGGACTGATTACAAACGGGGTGCCGCGTGAAAGATCCCGGGGGGGGGGGGGTCACCAGCGGCGGGACTCCCTCGATCAGGCATCTTATCCCCTATCCTTTGGATAGGGGATAAGATGTCTAAGCACCGGAGTACCCCTTTAATTTTGACGTCTATAACTTTGTTATTTTTCTCTATACGGGGCTGTATAGGGGCTCATTTATTTATTTATTTTTTTTCGATCTGTAACTTTTATGGGAATTTTTCATTTTTTTCCCATTGCTTTTAATTCCTTTTTCTTTTTTAATATATACAGGGTCCCCCCACGATCTCCTGTATGGCGCCCTGCGTGACATAAGGCCATCACTCACTGTCCATGAAGCTGCACTCACTTCATAGACACTAAACTCTCCAGGGCAGACAGGTATGCCCAGATGTGTTAAAGGGATTGTACAGAAAAAACTAACTTGTCCCCTATCCACAGTTGATTGCGAGGGGTCCGAACTCGCCCGCCATGATCTCCTGCATGGTGCTCTGGCCCTCCCCATGTATGGAGTGGGGGTCTGCACGCGCCCTACATTAAAGGGGTTATGCAGGAAAAAACTTTTTTTATATATAAACTGACTCCAGAAAGTTAAACAGATTTGTAAATTACTTCTATAAAAAAAATCTTAATTCTTTCAGTACTTATGAGCTTCTGAAGTTAAGGTTGTTCTTTTCTGTCTAAGTGCTCTCTGATGACACATGTCTGGGGAACCGCCCAGTTTAGAAGAGGTTTGCTATGGGGATTTGCTTCTAAACTGGGCGGTTCCCGAGACACGTGTCATCAGAGAGCACTTAGACAGAAAAAAAACAACCTTAACTTCAGAAGCTCATAATTACTGAAAGGATTAACCCCTTAACGACCATGGACGTCTATACTCGTCCAATGGCCGTTACCGGGGTATGATGCGGGCTCCCGACTTTTCCCCTTTTCCCATAAATGTTTGTGTAAAATGACTGATGTCATTCCAAAGTAGAATTGGTGGCGCAAAAAATAAGCCATCATATGGATTTCTAGGTGCAAAATTGAAAGGGTTATGATTTTTAAAAGGTAAGGAGGAAAAAACGAAAGTGTAAAAACAGAAAAATGCTTGGTCCTTAAGGGGTTAAGGACGCAGCCCTTTTTCACCTTAAGGACTGAGCCCTTTTTCGCAATTCTGACCACCGTCACTTTAAGCGTTAATAACTCTAAAACGCTTTTACCAAATATTCTGATTCTGAGTGTTTTTTCGTGACATATTCTACTTTATTTTGGTGGTAAATTTTTGGCGTTACTTGCATCCTTTCTTAGTGAAAAATCCCCAAATTTCATGAAAATTTTGAACATTTTGCATTTTTCTAACTTTGAAGCTCTTTACTTGTAAGGAAAATGGATTTTTATTTTTATTCACAAATACAATATGTCTACTTTATGTTGGCATCATAAAATGGACATATTTTTACTTTTCAAAAAATTAGAGGGCTTCAAAGTAGAGCAGCAATTTTCTAAAATTTCATGAAAATTGCAAAATCTGAAGGGACAGATGTTACAGAACTACAACTCCCAGCATGCCTGGGCGGTCTAGGCATGCTGAGAGTTGTAGTTTGGAAACATCTGGAGGGCTACCGTTTGGGCACCACTGTAACAGTCCAAACTGTGACCCTCCATATGTTGCAAAACTACAACTCCCAGCATGCCCAGACAGCCTTTGGCTGTCTGGGCATGCTGGGAGTTGCAGTCCGGCCTTCCTAGTGGTTGCCACAGTAAAGATCACATTACTTTCGCTTTCATTTCCCCCCCCCCGTCGATTCCCTACCTGTGCCATGATCTCCGATGATCGCTGGGCCCCACGCATCTGGTCCTCAGGTAAAGGCCTCCATCTTCTCCCCCCCGTTCTTCCCGACATCCAGGGGTGGGCAGAACGGGGGTTTCCATGGCAACCCCCTGTCCTGCACTGCCATTGGTCAGAACTCAGTTCTGACTAATGGCAGGGGATAGGAGATCGCAGCACTGCGACCTCGCTCCTATGGTGGCCACGGGTAAGGTCCGCAGCCACCGCTACGCTGGGGTTAGCTACTTGGTTCTTGGGGGGTTATGAACCCAGGGTCGGATGGTATTAACCCTTAATGTCACGTGACGCCACTGTAGTCTTGGTATCTCCCAGGTAGTGTTGCTCGCGAATATTCGCAATTCGAATATTATTCGCGAATATCGCATATTCGCGAATTCGCGAATTTCGCGAATATAGCGCTGTATATTCGTAATTACGAATATTCATTTTTTTCTTGTTTTTTTTTCTTCACAGTACACATCACAGTGATCATCCCTCTCTGCTTCCAGCTTGTGTGGTGTAAAGAAGGCTCTAATACTACTGTGTGAGACTGGCGTGCGAAAATTCGCATATGTGAAAATTCGCATATGCGAATTTTCGCATATGTTAATTTTCGCATACGCGTATTTCCGCGCACGCGAAAATAAAACGAGAATATAACGAATATGCGAATATTCGCGGATATATGACGAATATTCGTCCATATATTCGCGAATTCGAATATGGCCTATGCCGCTCAACACTACTCCCAGGGTACTACAGGTCCGGGGAACTCCGTCTCCCATAGGCTAGCAAGGAAAGAATTGACTCCACACTAGGTTGCAGTTTAACGGAGGCTTAACTAACTTGAAGATAGGTGGTACAATCTCCACAGCGCTCAACCAAAGTCTCCCAAACGGTTAACAAACAGTCTCTAGAGGACCACACAGCTTGCAGTGCCTGGACTTGATATTGCATATATGCTTTAGGCTTGGGATTAAAGTCCCTTACTGAAGTGTCGGTAAATTTGTGGCTTTTCGCCGGAAGATAATGAATTGTCCTTTAGGAATTCTCTGATCAAGGCTGAAGTAAAGGCTGGATATTTCTCCACTCTGTACTCTGACTGAAATGAGTTGCTTTTCTCTCCTGAACTCCGGCACTCCTCTCCACACCTGAACTCTCCAGACCTCCTGTCCTCTGAACTCCACCTCTGAACTCCGCTCCTCAACTCCACTGAACTACACAGGAAATGCCACCCCTTATGAGGGAAGGCTAAACTAAAGCCCATTGGCCAGGCAGCTGTGGACCATAGAGTTGTCTGTCTCCCCTTTGGGATTAACAATAAAGTTACATACAAGCAATAACATAATACCTTACACAAAAGTTTAGTCTAGCCCTCAGTCCTCCACTCTCACATACCCTGACTGAGCATGAGGTTGCTAGGTAACATACTTAAAGCTACAGACACCTAATAACTGATTATTAAGTTATAACAGTGCAAATACACATTATAAATGGTTGAGTCCCTGCAGGGGAGCCCCTAGGACACTGGAGGTCTCAATCTGACAGGGCCTACAATACCTTGACACAATGTAGCTGTACTGGGACACCCCACTCCTATACCTTTGGATGATCGGGGCTATCACTGACAACTCCGATCAGCCCTATTTTCCGGGTGATCGGGTCACCAGAGACCCGATCAGCCCGGAATTGGAGAAAACCGCATGTCTGAATTGACATGCGATTTTCTTCGATCGCCGACACGGGGGGGTCTCAGGACCCCCCTGGGCGATTTGGCGGGATGCCTGCTGAATTATTTCAGCAGGCATCCCGATCCGGTCCCCAACCGGCTAGCGGCGGGGACCAGAATTCCGACGGGCGTATCCATACGCCCTCAGTCCTAAACCCCTTAAGGACCGGAGGTTTTTCCGTTTTTGCATTTTCGTTTTTTGCTCCTTGCCTTTAAAAAATCATAACTCTTTCAAATTTACACCTAAAAATCCATATGATGGCTTATTTTTTGCGCCACCAATTCTACTTTGTAATGACGTCAGTCATTTTGCCCAAAAATCTATGGTGAAGCGGGAAAAAAAATCATTGTGTGACAAAATTGAAAAAAAAAAACGCTGTTTTGTAACTTTTGGGGGCTTCCGTTTCTACGTAGTACATTTTTCGGTAAAAATGACACCTTATCTTTAATCTATAGGTCCATACAATTAAAATGATACCCTACTTATATAGGTTTGATTTTGTCGGACTTCTGGAAAAAATCATAACTACATGCAGGAAAATTAATATGTTTAAAATTGTCATCTTCTGACCCCTATAACTTTTTTATTTTTCCGTGTATGGGGCGGTATGAGGGCTCATTTTTTGCGCCGTGATCTGAAGTTTTTAACTGTACCATTTTTGCATTGATAGGACTTATTGATCACTTTTTATTCATTTTTAAATGATATAAAAAGTGACCAAAAATGCACTATTTTGGACTTTGGAATTTTTTTGCGCACACGCCATTGACCGAGCGGTTTAATTAATGATATATTTTTATAATTCGGACATTTCCGCACGCGGTGATACCACATATGTTTATTTTTATTTTTATTTACACTGTGTATTTTTTTTATTGGAAAAGGGGGGTGATTCAAACTTTTAATAGGGGAGGAGTTAAATGATCTTTATTCACTTTTTTTTTTCACTTTTTTTTTGCAGTGTTATAGGTCCCATAGGGACCTATAACACTGCACACACTGATCTTCTATGCTGATCACTGGTTTCTCATAAGAAACCAGTGATCAACGATTCTGCCGCATGACTGCTCAGGCCTGGATCTCAGGCACTGAGCAGTCATTCGGCGATCGGACAGCGAGGAGGCAGGAAGGGGCCCTCCCGCTGTCCTGTCAGCTGTTCGGGATGCCGCGATTAGCCGCGGCTATCCCGAACAGCCCGACTGAGCTAGCCGGGAACTTTCACTTTCACTTTTAGCCGCGCGGCTCAGCTTTGAGCGCGCGGCTAAAGGGTTAATAGCGATCGGCGCTGCGCGCTATTAGAGGCGGGTCCCGGCTTCACTATGACGCCGGGCCCGCCATGATATGACGCGGGGTTACTGTGTAACCCAGCGTTATATCAGAAGAGCAGGACCAAGGACGTACCGGTACGTCCTTGGTCCTTAAGGGGTTAAGGACTTTAAAACGGGGGCGTATGGATACGCCCGCTGTCCTTAACAGGTTAAGATTTTTAAATAGAAGTATTTTACAAATCTGTTTAACTTTCTGGAGCCAGTTGAGATATATATATATATATATATATATATATATATATATATATATATCTATATATATATAAAGTTTTTTTTTTACTGGATAACCCCTTTAATTTCTAAAAGAGAGCTGGAAATACACATGTACAGTGGTCGTGTATCTCTGGCTCTTCCTTAGAGATATATGCAGGAGATCATGGGGGGTCCCAGAGGTTGGACTCCTCACAATCAGCTTCTTATCCCCTATCTTGTGGATAGGGGATAAGTTAGTTTTCGCTGCACAACCCCTTTAAGTCCCAGATGGCAAGGGCGTAGAGGTACACCCTGTGTCATCTAGGGGTTAAAATCTGCAGCAGATCTGCCGCGTGTGAATGTACCCTAATACTCTAACAGTAGCGATCTCCCCAATGCAGCGGCAGTAGCTAGACAGAATGTTATCACGTAACCCTCTATCTTTGTGAAGGAGCTGACTTGGATTCTTTCTTTCGTGATATGTTGATCTAGATGAGAGCGAATGCAAAACCCCTGTGAGCTACATGCCTCAAGATATGGAAAGAAAATCGTTCCTATTTCATATATCTCTTTGTGGTATTCTTGTAGTTAGTGGAATAAAACTGAAATGACTATTGGCACCAAACTTGTGTTATTCTTCGCGAGGTTGAGGGGTGTCCCTGAGCGGCACAATTATCATTACGTCAGTCGTGTTCTTGGAGCTTAGTTTTATATCAGAGACTAAGAACACCTCTTGAATTAGAACAATGGCTTCTGAAATCATTTCTTTTCAGTGAAATACGAGAATCTCAAGCACCTTGAATTTCCCCTGCTACTAAGCGAACAGAAATAGAAGACCATACGCCATCCTTACAGCGAGACAAGGTCCATATGGACATCTTTTTGAGGCATCTTTCTTCCTCTCTGACAGACTAAAACGGAAACAATGAATATGTTGATTCCTATGGTAACAAGAAGGTTCTATCAAGTAAGTGAAAACATCATGTTGCATGCACTCTGGTCAGTGAGGAGTTACAGGCCTGGACCAATCAGCTGCTGAGGAGGGGTATTTAGATGCCTCTTCAGCTTTCTGGCTGGGCTCTTCACTTGTTTGATTTTCCAGCTTGGCTTATTTTTTTGTCTTGTCTGTTTCACCTCCATCCACCCGGATGACCACCATTTTTTTTTTTACAGCCATCTTGCCTGAGCTGTTCTTAACATTATTTAGAGCTATACTTCACCACAGGTCCCACAGACATAGGCAAAAATAGTCAGAAGCTGCCCCATTGACTAGTGTTGAGCGGCATAGGGCATATTCGAATTCGCGAATATTCGCGAATATATGGACGAATATTCGCGTATTCGAAAAAAAATTAACATATCCAAAAATTTACATATACAAAAATTCGCATATACGAAAATTAGCATATGCAAATATTCGCATATGCGAAAATTCGCACGCCAGTCTCACACAGTAGTATTAGAGCCTTCTTTACACCACACAAGCTGGAAGCAGAGAGGGGTGATCACTGTGATGTTTACTGTGAAAAAAAAATACGAATATTCGTAATTACGAATATATAGTGCTATGTTCGCGAATATTCGCGAATATGCGATATTCGCGAATAAAATTCGTATTGCGAATATTCGCGAGCAACACTACCATTGACATTCATGGAAAAGGATATTCGTGTATATGTTTAAAAGTGAATAAAAGGGGGAAAAAGGGGGAAAAAGGGGCGAATAATAGTACATGAGGCCCAAAGTGTCCTCTAATTCTTGTTCCTGCTTCTTGACTGGACAGTAAACTGCAGCAAGATATGGGACGTGTTTGTTCCCTCTCAAAAACTATGTTAGTTGTCAGTTATTTTAATTCAGTGGTCCCCAAACTGTGGCCCTCCAGATGTTGCAAAACTACAACTCCCAGCATGCCTGGACAGCCAACGGCTGTCCAGGCATGCTGGGAATTGTAGTTTTGCAACATCTGGAGGGCTACAGTTTGGGGACCACTGTTTTAAATGGTAGTAAAGTGCAGCGGTATCCAGCTGTATCCTATCCCCTCCCTCATATCAGTATTTAACTCTTTCCTACATTCTCTGTAAATTAATTAAACACCTGAACTGGTCCCTCTAGCAGTAAGGCTGCATTCACACTGCATTTGTAATGGAGGTCAGAGGTGTATGATGGGATATACACTGTGAATGAAGAGGGAACATGGCCTAAGTGACATTTCTATCTGACCATAAAGTAACCAGAGGAATATACAAGAAAACGTGTAAACTGCTCCAACCAGATGAAGAGATTCTGTTTAATTTGTTTTTATTTTTAAGATGAAAGAAAAGAAGGTGAAAGGTTTCATGGATGACAACGGATTTTCTAAAATGCGTAACGTGACTTTTCAGCATTTCCAGCCCTGCCCCCCAGGACACATGACATGTATGTTAGAGGGTCACACACGGTCCAGCCCTGCCCCCAGGACACATGACATGTATGTTAGAGGGTCACACATGGTCCAGCCCGGCCCCCAGGACACATGACATGTATGTTAGAGGGTCACACATGGTCCAGCCCTGCCCCCAGGACACATGACATGGATGTTAGAGGGTCACACACAATCCAGCCCTGCCCCCAGGACACATGACATGTATGTTAGAGGGTCACACATGGTCCAGCCCTGCCCCCAGGACACATGACATGGATGTTAGAGGGTCACACACAATCCAGCCCTGCCCCCAGGACACATGACATGGATGTTAGAGGGTCACACATGGTCCAGCCCTGCCCCCAGGACACATGACATGGATGTTAGAGGGTCACACATGGTCCAGCCTTGCCCCCAGGACACATGACATGGATGTTAGAGGGTCACACATGGTCCAGCCCTGCCCCCAGGACACATGACATGTATGTTAGAGGGTCACACATGGTCCAGCCCTGCCCCCAGGACACATGACATGGATGTTAGAGGGTCACACACAGCCCTGCCCCCAGGACACATGACATGTATGTTAGAGGGTCACACACAGCCCTGCCCCCAGGACACATGACATGTATGTTAGAGGGTCACACACAGCCCTACCCCCAGAACACATGACATGTATGTTAGAGGGTCACACACAATCCAGCCCTGCCCCCAGGACACATAACATGTATGTTAGAGGGTCACACATGGTCCAGCCCTGCCCCCAGGACACATGACATGTATGTTAGAGGGTCACACATGGTCCAGCCCTGCCCCCAGGACACATGACATGTATGTTAGAGGGTCACACACAGCCCTGCCCCCAGGACACATGACATGTATGTTAGAGGGTCACACACAGCCCTGCCCCCAGGACACATGACATGTATGTTAGAGGGTCACACACCTCCTGCTCTGATCTCTACCAAAGACATTTCTTATATCCTGTAGATTTAGGATAGAAATACCTCTAAACAGCATTTCCTGTAAGAACAGGATTACTGTATATAAAGGATCTCATCATAATAAAATGATTAGATGTATGTGATATTTATATAATATTTTATCACACTATGCATAGAATGCAATAATTTTGGGTACATAACATGAATCTATTAGAACATAACATAACATGTTCCTTCCGTACATTCTGTAGGCAGCTTCTATACTGAGCCGGGTATGTGCAGGCTGACCAGCTGGCTGACTCCTCTGAGGTTTATAGATGGTGGCTGTTAATAAGTTTCAGTTGGCGCTGATCATCATTGTGGCCATTATGGCGGCATATTTTTTGGGATCTTATATTTGGTAAGTTATTGTCATCATTTATGTCTTCTAGTTGTCTTTTCTCTGTAATGTGAATCGGCCATTATGGACCCTGTGGTTCCTGTATAGTACAGAGTCTTCTTTATAACATCTTCTCCATTTCTTTATAGGCATAAAATTATGGCCTGACCCCGGTGAGTCTTGGTCCATGACCTAACAAGAATATACAGTATATATATATATATCACCCGTCTCATGTAGAATTGTGTCATTCAAACTATAGAATAATTTAATGACAACTTTTTCTTTTCTTCAGAGAATCCATCTTAAGTTCTATATAAAGATTCCTTTGATAATCCAGATTATGAAATAAAGGAAGATGAAATCATTGAATGGATTTACTCTCTTGCAGACTAAGAAGGAAAAATGTGATTATGATTATTGTAAAAACCAATAAAAAAATAAATAAATAAAATTGTCATTAAAAAAAATTATTTCCATCAATAATTTTAGTATAACATCAAGAACTTCACATGGGTGTACATGAAGGGAGCTCAGGAGCTGAGATTGCTTCAAAGCCAGGTAGTAATGGCAGCTATAAGCAGCTGGGACTCCCCACTAAGGCCAGACATCAGCAATCCCACTCATGTCCAACGTCAACCTTTATAGATCCCACAATCAAAGTCAATTGTGGGATCTAAAAACTGTAAAATACTAGTGCTGGTCCTTCAGGGAATATGATCAGCAGACATGATGGCCGGAGGGTCCTCACCTGCCTCCAAACCATCCGCTCATGGCTCTACTTCTCCAGGCTGCTTTGGCAGGATATAGGAGCAGAGCACAGATAACACTGATCAATAATATTCTATGGCACAACATTGAACAGTGTTTGCAAGCAAAACATTTCAGATAATAATCTCCTATGGAGAGTAAAATACAGTAAATAAAGTAATAAAAATTGTGTGAATGAATATAAATAAGCCCCTCCCCTAATAAAAGATTCACCCTCCTTTTCCCATTTTTCAAATAAAATAATTGTTACGCTGAGCGCTCCGGGTCCCTGCTCCTCCCCGGAGCGCTCACGGCGTCTCTCTCTCTGCAGCGCCCCGGTCAGACCCGCTGACCGGGAGCGCTGCACTGACATTGGCGGCGGGGATGCGATTCGCATAGCGGACCCGTCCCGGTCCCCGGCTGTCATGTGCTGGCGCGCGGCTCCGCTCTCTAGGGCGCGCACGCACCAGCTCTCTAAGATTTAAAGGGCCAGTGCACCAATGATTGATGCCTGGCCCAATCAGCCTAATTAGCTTCCACCTGCTCCCTGGCTATAATACCTCACTTCCCCTGCACTCCCTTGCCGGATCTTGTTGCCTTGTGCCAGTGAAAGCGTTTAGTGTTGTCCAAAGCCTGTGTTTCCAGATCTTCTGCTATCCATATTGACTACGAACCTTGCCGCCTGCCCCGACCTTCTGCTACGTCTGACCTTGCCTCTGCCTAGTCCTTCTGTCCCACGCCTTCTCAGCAGTCAGCGAGGTTGAGCCGTTGCCGGTGGATAAGACCTGGTTGCTACCACCGCAGCAAGACCATCCCGCTTTGCGGCGGGCTCTGGTGAATACCAGTAGCATCTTAGAACCGGTCCACCGACACGGTCCACGCCAATCCCTCGCTGACACAGAGGATCCACATCCAGCTAGCCGAATCGTGACAGTAGATCCGGCCATGGATCCCCACTGAGGTGCCGCTGCCAAGTCTCGCTGACCTATCCACGGTGGTCGCTCAGCAATCGCAGCAAATCGCCCAACAAGGGCAGCAGCTGTCGCAGTTGACTGCCACGTTACAGCAACTTCTGCCACTGCTACAGCAGCAACCATCTCCTCCGCCAGCTCCTGCACCTCCTCCGCAGCGAGTGGCCGCTCCCAGCCTCCGCTTGTCCCTGCCGGACAAATTTGATGGGGACTCTAGACTCTGCCGTGGCTTTCTGTGTCAATGTTCCCTACATATGGAGATGTTGTCGGACCAATTTCCCACAGAACGGTCTAAGGTGGCGTTCGTAGTGAGTCTTCTTTCTGGAAAGGCCTTGTCTTGGGCCACACCGCTCTGGGACCGCAATGATCCTGCCACAGCCACAGTCCAGTCCTTCTTCGCTGAAGTCCTTAGTGTCTTCGAGGAACCAGCCCGAGCTTCTTCTGCCGAGACTGCCCTGCTGAACCTGGTCCAGGGTAATTCTTCAGTAGGCGAGTACGCCATCCAATTTCGTACTCTCGCTTCCGAATTATCTTGGAATAACAAGGCTCTCTGCGCCACCTTTAAAAAAGGCCTATCCAGTAACATCAAGGATGTGCTGGCCGCACGAGAGATTCCTGCCAACCTGCATGAACTTATCCATTTGGCCACCCGCATTGACATGCGTTTTTCTGAGAGACACCAGGAGCTCTGCCAGGAAAAAGACCTTGATCTCTGGGCACCTCTCTCACAGTATCCTTTGCAATCTACCCCTGTGCCTCCCGCCGAGGAGGCTATGCAAGTGGATCGGTCTCGCCTGACCCATGAAGAGAGGACTCGCCGTAGGGAGAAAAATCTTTGTCTGTACTGTGCTAGTACCAAACATTTCTTGGTGGATTGCCCTATTCGTCCTCCACGTCTGGGAAACGCACGCACGCACCCAGCTCACGTGGGTGTGGCGTCTCTTGGTACGAAGTCTGCTTCTCCACGTCTCACGGTGCCCGTGCGGATTTCTCCTTCTGCCAACTCCTCCCTCTCAGCCGTGGCCTGCTTGGACTCTGGTGCCTCTGGAAATTTTATTCTGGACTCTTTGGTGAATAAGTTCTGCATCCCTGTGACCCGTCTCGTCAAGCCGCTCTACATTTCCTCGGTCAACGGAGTTAAATTGGACTGCACCGTGCGTTACCGCACAGAACCCCTCTTAATGTGCATTGGACCCCATCACGAAAAGATTGAATTGTTCGTCCCTCCCAATTGCACCTCTGAAGTCCTCCTTGGTCTGCCATGGCTCCAGCATCATTCTCCCACCCTTGACTGGACCACCGGGGAGATCAAGAATTGGGGCCCTGCTTGCCGTAAGAGATGCCTCACATCGGCTCCCAGTCCCGTCTGTCGGGCCTCAGTGTCTCCTCCTGTGCCTAACCTCCCCAAGGCCTATCTGGACTGTGCCGTGCCTCCTCATAGCCCCCGTCCTGGTGACACTCTGCCCCGTGACAAGCTTCACCCTCTGCCCCCCCTCCCCATTCCCACTTCTTCTGAACTACCTGCCGCTGGTATAGCTACCCAGAACTTCTTTTTTCAGAAGGAGACTCTAGAGGCGTCCCCTATGTTGTCGTCTCTTTTGAAGGGACAAGGAGACCAAAAGAGGGGGAGACCCAAGGGGGGGGTACTGTTATGCCGAGCGCTCCGGGTCCCTGCTCCTCCCCGGAGCGCTCACGGCGTCTCTCTCTCTGCAGCGCCCCGATCAGACCCGCTGATCGGGAGCGCTGCACTGACATTGGCGGCGGGGATGCGATTCACATAGCGGGACGCGCCCGCTCGCGAATCGCATCCCAAGTCACTTACCCGTCCCGGTCCCCGGCTGTCATGTGCTGGCGCGCGCGGCTCCGCTCTCTAGGGTGCGCGTGCGCCAGCTCTCTAAGATTTAAAGGGCCAGTGCACCAATGATTGGTGCCTGGCCCAATCAGCCTAATTAGCTTCCACCTGCTCCCTGGCTATAATACCTCACTTCCCCTGCACTCCCTTGCCGGATCTTGTTGCCTTGTGCCAGTGAAAGCGTTTAGTGTTGTCCAAAGCCTGTGTTTCCAGATTTCCTGCTATCCATATTGACTACGAACCTTGCCGCCTGCCCCGACCTTCTGCTACGTCTGACCTTGCCTCTGCCTAATCCTTCTGTCCCACGCCTTCTCAGCAGTCAGCGAGGTTGAGCCGTTGCCGGTGGATATGACCTGGTTGCTACCGCCGCAGCAAGACCATCCCGCTTTGCGGCGGGCTCTGGTGAATACCAGTAGCATCTTAGAACCGGTCCACAGACACGGTCCACGCCAATCCCTCGCTGACACAGAGGATCCACATCCAGCTAGCCGAATCGTGACAATAATGTTAACAAAAATAACCGTGAACATCATTCGTATCACTATGTACAGAAATGTCTGAACTATTAACCCCTTCTTACCCAAGGATGTATGGGTAAGTCCTTGTAGCAGGTACGTTCTCGGGTAGCGAACACATTACCCCTGTCACCCATCGGCAGTCAAAAAATGTTTTTTTTTTTACAATAAAAAAATTCATAAATAATGTTTAATAATAAATTAATAAATAAATGGCCCTTTCCCAATAAAACTTTATATATCACAAAAATAGAAAAAAAGAATGGAAAACCCAAACATAATTGGTATCACTACATTCAGCTATATGTTAAGTATCTAGCAGTGTAAAAAAAAAAGTGGAAGATTTTCTCATTTTGATCACCTTGCCTTAAAAAAAGCGGATTTATGATTGAAGAAAAAATTTAAAAAGGAAAAAGATAGAAAGACAGCACAACTCAATACTATCATTGTCCCACAAAAAATAATTTGCACAACTCAGTCGACCAAAATAAAAAAAAATATAGCTATCAGAATATGGCAACACAAAATATATATATATATATATATATATATATATATATATATATATATTTTTTTTTTTTACTATTTCCCGGCCAATTACATATATTTTTGTCATGGGTGGGATGAGGTTCATGCTGTTGGACATATATTTACGTCATGGATAGGATGAGGTTCGCAGACATATATTTACGTCATGGATAGGATGAGGTTCGCGGACATATATTTATGTCATGGATAGGATGAGGTTCGCGGACATATATTTACGTCATGGGTAGGATGAGGTTCACGCAGTCGGACATATATTTATGTCATGCATTGCGTGGTACCTCATGGTGACACTTTTGTGATCACTGCCACTATCAGTAGTACCCTATCACAGTAACACGCTGGGGGACCAATCAGAGATGATCGGCTCTGGTGATCGCTATGACGGTCAATCAGTGCTGACCGATCAATCTCAACATTTTTTACGTCGCCTGGCTCCATCCTGGCCTGTGATCACCCATCTTGTTGTCACCCTCCCTGTGATCACCCACCACATGGGTACATCAAGTACACCAAATAAATAAAAAGTACATACGTGTTAAAGCACCACATATGGAAAAATATGTCACAAAGTCGTGAGGTCCTGATAAGCTGAGAGGCCGGCAGGAGGGCCCTTACCTGCCAACGGTGGTGCTCCAATGCTCCAAGAAGCCATGACAGGCTGGAGCTATGGAGTGCCGATAACAATGATCAATGCTGTTCTATGGAACAGCATTGTTCAGTGTTTGCAATCTTAAGATGGCATGTAATATTCTTCTATGGGCACAAAAAAAAAAGTTATCTTCTCTAAAAGTTGTAATCACCCACTTTTTCCATTTTTTTAAATTATGTAAACAAAATTAAACCTCGAACATATGTGGTATCACCGCAAGCATAAATGTCCAAACTATAAAAATATAATGTTAATTAAACCAAACGGTCAATTGCATATAAGTAAAAAAAAATACAAAAATTCAAGAAAAGCATGTTTTTGTCACTTCATATATCAGAAAAAAATTATAAAAAGTGATCCCATCAAAAAGTACCATCAAAACAAATATGGTACATAAAAAAATATCTACAGATAAAAGCGCAAAAAATGAGCCCTCAGATTTCCTTGTATACGGAAAAGTCACAGGGGCCAGAAGAGGAAAATTTTAACCTGTTCAGGACCCAGGGCGTACGGGTACATCCTGATACCCTGGTACTTAAGGACCCAGGACGTACCTGTGCGCCCGTGGGAATTTCGGTCCCCACCGCACACCATGCGGGAACCAGACCGGGGTGACTGCTGATATCGATCAGTAGGCACCCCGTGCAAATGCCCGGGGGGGGGTCATCAGACCCTCCCATGTTGGCGATCACGGCAAATCGCAAGTGAATTCACACTTGCGATTTCCGTGATTCCGGGTCATTACGGGTCTATGGTCCAAGACACCGACGATCCCCCTGAAGGGATAGGAGTGAGGTGGCAGGGGTGCCACCCCTCCTATCCCTGCTATTGGTCATATAGAAGCGACGACCAATAGTAGATCGGGGGCGGGGGGTGTTACTTTTCGTTTCCCCACTCTGCCCACCCACAATAGGCGGGGCAGGACGGGGAAACTGACAGGGACCGGCACTGAAGGTGACTTACCGATCTGCGGAGGCTGCAGGCGACGGTGATCGGTGGGCAGTGATGTTGTGCGTCTGGCTCCCTGGATCCAACAGAAGCCGGTGAGTTGCCTAACAACATCTGGAGGGCTACAGTCTGAGACAACTATACAGTGGTCTCTATACTGTAGCCCTCCAGATGTTGCAAAACTACAACTACCAGCATGCCCAGACAGCTGTTTGGGCACGCTGGGAGTTGTAGTTTTGCAACAGCTGGAGGTCTACAATTTAGAGACCACTGCACAGTGATCTCCGAACTGTAGCCCTCTAGATCTTGCAAAACTACAACTCCTAGCAATCCCACACAGCAGTTTGCTGTCTATGCATGCTGGGATTTGTAGTTTTGCAACATCTGGAGGGCCACAGTTTGGAGATCACTGTGCACTGGTCTCTAAATTGTAGACCTTCAAATGTTGCAAAATTGCAAATCACAGCATGCCCAAACAGCAAACAGCTGTCTCGGCATGCTGGGAGTTGTAGTTGCGTACCTCCAGCTTTTGCATAACTACATCTCCCAGCATGCCCTTCGGCGATCAGTACATGCTGACAGTACAACTTGAACAACTTGAACAAACTTAACTTAAGTGCTTGCAGTACATCCAAAGAACAATGACAGTCTCAGGCAAAAAGTCTCTATAGATCTCAATGACTGACAATTGTTGCAGACCTTGAAATAGACTAAAGTCTCTGAATTTAGGGTAATTATTGCAGATCCGTCCGGATTTAGGGGATAGATAAGGTCCGGTGATCTTGCAGAGTGCGTGGGGATTGATGCACTCAGAATTTAGACGTTATCGGCCGTCGCCGCAAGGTTCAGGCCTAGACTCAGAGATCTCAGCAGCGCAGATGCTTCTTACTTGCTTGCCCAGGAACAAGAGCGATCCTTACAGCTTGGCTGCACAGGAACAAGAGAGCGAGAAGATGGCCACCGCTCCCTTATATGGGCAGGGGGCAGGGCTAATCTGATTGTCCCGAACACCTGTCACTCACTGTTACACAGTGTGATGGGATTGACTACGTCACAAGGACCTCCAAAGGTCCTCAAGCAGAAATACCACAGAGTTCACCTAATCACGTGACCCGCAGGTCCTACTACGCTATGGCCAGGTAATTAACTATTTAATTACATTTATACAATCGTATAGACACAAATCCCAAATGGTTACTGGATAGTTACTATCTGGATAAGAGGTGACTAGGGGTGAACTAGACAATAGGGACCCCGACGTCCTAGGGACTCTGGCTATGGGGACCCACAATAGAAGGTACCAGATATGATACGGTACCAGGACACCACACTGGGAATTGTAGTTTTGCAACAGCTGGAGACACACTGGTTGGAAAATACTGAGTTAGGTAACAGAACCTAACTGAAGGTTTTCCAACCAGTGTGCCTCCAGCTGTTGCAAAAGTACAACTCCCAGCATGCACGGTCTGTCAGTACATGCTGGGAGTTGTAAATTTGAAACAGCTGGAGGTTTGCCCCCCCATGTGAACGTACAAGGTACATTCACACGAGCAGGTTTACAGTAATTTTCCTGCTTGAAGTTTGAGCTGTGGCAAACATTCGCCAGTGCGAATGTACCCTAAAAACACTACACTAACACATAATAAAGGGTAAAACACTACATATACACCCCCCTTACACTGTCCCCCCCGCCAATAAAAATGAAAAATTTATTGTACGACAGTGTTTCCAAAACGGAGCCTCCAGCTGTTGCAAAACAACAACTCCCACTGTCAAGGCATGCTGGGAGTTTAGCAACAGCTGGACGCATCCTGTTAGGGGTATTCTATGCCAGTGATTCCCAATGTCCACCCCTATGCAATCCCTATGTAGTCCTCAAATGCGCATGGCGCTCTCTCACTTCAGGGCCCTGTCGTATTTCAAGGAAACAGTTTAGGGTTTCTCCATACTCAGGAGAAATTGCACTACAAATTTTGAGGGGCTTTTTCTCCTTTTACCCCTTATGAAAGGGAAAAGTTGGGGGCTACACCAACCTGTTAGTGTACTTTTTGTTTTCACAAGCGGTAAAAGCAAAAATAGACCCCAAAAATTTGTAACACAGTTTCTCCTGAATACGGAAATACCCCATATGTGGGCTTAAAATGCTCTGCGGGCGCACAACAAGGCTCAGGAGTGAGAGCGCACTATGTACATTTGAGGCCTAAATTGGTGATTTGCACAGGGGTGGCTGATTTTACAGCGGTTCTGACATAAACTCAAAAAAATAAATACCCACATGTGACCCCATTTTGGAAACTACACCCCTCACGGAATGTAACAAGGGGTATAGTGAGCCTGAACACCCCATAGGTGTTTGACGAATTTTCATTAAAGTTGGATGGGAAAATGAAAAAAAAAATTTTTTTTCACTAAAATGCTGGTGTTACCCTAAATTTTTCATTTTCACAAGGGAAAATAGGAAAAAAGCCCACCAAAATTTGTAACCCCATTTCTTCTTAGGAAGAACATACCCCATGTGTTGATTTAAAGTGCTCTGCGGGCGAACTACAATGCTCAGAAGAGAAGGAGCGCCATTGGGATTTTGAAGAGAAAATGTGTACGGAATTGAAGGCCACGTTTGTTTACAAAGCCCCATAGTGCCAAAAAAGTGGACCCGCCCCCCCCCACATGTTACCCCATTTTGGAAACTACACCCTTCACGTAATGTAATAAGGGGTATAGTGAGCATTTACGCCCCAGAGGTGTCTGACAGATTTTTGGAACAGTGATCTGTGAAAATGAAAAACTAGCATTTTAGTGAAAAAAAAAATCATTTGCACATCGAACTTTAACAAAAAATTGTCAAACACCTGTGGGATTCACTGGACCCCTTGTTACGTGCCTTGAGGGGTGTAGTTTCCAAAATAGTATGCCATGTGAATTATTATATATTTTTTTGCTGTTCTGGCACCATAGGGGCTTCCTAAATGGGACATGCCCCCCAAAAACCATTTCAGCAAGATTTGGTTTTCAAAAGCCAAATGGGACTCCTTCTCTTCTGAGCTTTGTAGTTCACCCACAGAGCATTTTATGTCCTAACATGGGGTATTTTCATACTCAGAAGAGATGGGGTTACAAATTTTGGGGGGCATTTTGTCCTATTATCTCTTGTAAAAAAAAAAATTATTTGAGGGAAAACTTGCATTTCTGTAAAAAAAAAATCATTTACACATACAACTTTAACGAAAAGTCGTCAAACACCTGAGGGGTGTTCAGGCTCACTGGATCCCTTTTTACGTGCCTTGAGGGGTGTAGTTTCCAAAATAGTATGCCATGTGGGGGGGGGGGTTGCTGTTCTGGCACCATAGGGGCTTCCTAAATGGGACATGCCCCCCCCAAAAAAATTCAGAAAAACTCACTCTCCAAAATCCCACTGTCGCTCCTTCCCTTCTGAGCCCTCTACTGCGCCCGCCGAACACTTGACATACACATATGTGGTGTGTTCTTACTCGAGAGAAATCGGGTTACATATTTTAGGAAGATTTCTATCCTTTTACCCCTTGTAAAATTCAATAACTGGGTCTACAAGAACATGCCAGTGTAAAAAATTAAGATTTTGAATTTTCTCCTTCAATTTGCTGCCATTCCTGTGAAACACCTAACCAAAATTGCTGCTATACTTTGAAGCCCTCTGATGTCTTCCAAAAGTAAAAACATGTCAACTTTATGATGCAAACATAAAGTAGACATATTGTGTATGTGAATCAATAATTTTCCTTATTAGCAGAAAGTTTCAAATTTTAAAAAATGCTAAATTTTCAATTTTTTCATCAAATTTTGGAATTTTTCACCAAGTAATCATGCAAGTATCGACAAAATTTTACCACTAACATAAAGTAGAATATGTCACGAAAAAACTATCTCGGAATCAGAATGAAAGGTAAAAGCATCCCAGAGTTATTAAAGGGGTACTACCGTGGAAAACTTTTTTTTAAATCAACTGGTGCCAGAAAGTTAAACAGATTTGTAAATCACTTCTATTAAAAAATCTTAATCCTTCCAGTACTTTTTAAGGGCTGTATACTAAAGAGAAATCCAAAAAAGAAATGCATTTCTTGTTATGTCCTGACCACAGTGCTCTCTGCTGACCTCTGCTGTCCATTATAGGAACTTGAGAAAATCCCCATAGCAAACATATGCTTCTCTGGACAGTTCCTAAAATGGACAGCAGAGGTCAGCAGAGAGCACTGTGGTCAGGACATCACAGGAAATGCATTTCTTTTTGGATTTCTCTTTAGTATACAGCCCCTAAAAAGTACTGGAAGGATTAAGATTTTTTTAATAGAAGTGATTTACAAATCTGTTTAACTTTCTGGCACCAGTTGATTTAAAAAAGAAAGTTTTCCACGGTAGTACCCCCTTTAATGCTTAAAGTGACAGTGATCAGATGTGCAAAAAATGGCCGGGTCCTAGAGTGAAAATTGGCTGGGTCCTTAAGGAGTTAAACATACTTATATTCATACAATTTAGTTATAATTTTTTTAACCTACAGAATAAAAAAAAAACATGTCATTTAAAAAAAAAAAAGTTGGACTGTATATAAATGGAAGCCCCCTTAAAGTTGCAAAATGGTGTTTTTCTTTTTCAATTTCACTACACTGACAATTTTATTTCTGTTTTACAGTAGATTTGGTGGTAAAGTGAGTGATGTCATTACAAAGTCCAATTGGTGGCGCAGAAAACAAGTCCTCTTATGGGTCTGTAGGTGGAAAATTGAAAGTGCAATAATTATTAGAAGGTGAGGAGGGAAAAAAAACAAAAGTGCAAAAATGAAAAATTACTAATTCATAGGAAGTAAGGTGCTCATTATATCAAAGTCAATTACCAAACATTAGGTTCTTTGTTAAAATTTACACGTATATAAATATATATATATTTTTTTTTTCTTTAATTATTATTATTATTATTAATAATATAAAATTGTTGTTATTTTTATTATAATTAGTATATTTATTCATTTATTTATTTACTTATTTAATTAATTATTATTATAATTTTTTTTTTTTTATTACAATCCAACAGACTCAGTCTAGATAGGAATAAAAAAAATAATCTTAGAAAGTTCTGGTGCGACATTTCCATCAGCACAATCCTGCCATAAATAAACATTAGAAATTTTCCATTTCTTTACCCCCATCGTGAGATATATCATTGTGTGAAACGAATGAATCCCCGCATGACAATAACAAGAACACAAGGCGGTCATGTATAGAGATTGAATTAAATTTTGATGAAGCATTCAGTGAAAAAAAAAATTATAATAATAATCACTTCTCTCTCCTGCAGTGTTTCCCAACTAGGGTGCCTCCAGCTGTTGCAAAACTACAAGTCCCAGCATGTCCGGACAGCCAAAGGCTGTCCGGCGCATGCTGGGAGTTGTAGTTTTGTAACAGCTGGAGGCACCCTATTTGGGAAAACGCTGCTCTACAGGAAGCCAAGACTGATGATGACACCTGGGAGGAGCACAGTGCAAGACCTGACAAGCCTATAGGGGAGTCCGAATGGGGCTGCATCCGAGCACCACACGTCCCACTATTGGTGACAGTAATGTTTCCATTCCAGACATAAGATCTGCACTTTGCTGCTCAGGAAGACACTAGAAAGAACCAAGAATTGGCTTCTCATGGACATTCTGGCACCTCAAGGGTGGAGATGAGGGACGACTGACATAGATTCGAGCTTCAGCAACTTGGTTACGTGCATCATTTTTTTTATTGCGGTTAAACTGAATGGACATAAATTATTGAGAAAAGAGAATTTGCACAGGGATTGTTCAGCTGAGAATCCTTCCTGACGTCAGGCGGAGGAGATGTATATACTCCAGTGTATTTATGGGCACTGCTGGATATAGTGGATGGTTCAGTGCTGCACAGAGGAGCTGGGTGAATGGTCCATACAGGCTGAGCAGGGCTCGCACTTGGTCTTATTCCTGGGACAGGTAAGGGTTGGTATCTTTTGCAAAACGTTCGTATGGCATTTCATAAGATCAGTGTTTTCTAAACAGTGTGTCTCCAGCTGTTGCTAAACTACAACTCCCAGCATGCCCGGACAGCCGTTGGCTGTCCGGGCATGCTGGGAGTTGTAGTTTAGCAACAGCTGGAGGCACACTGTTTGGAAAATACTGCGTTAGATCATGTGTCGTAGAAGCTTTGGGGGAATCTCATTACAGCCGTTGGCTGTCCGGGCATGCTGGGAGTTGTAGTTTAGCAACAGCTGGAGGCACACTGTTTGGAAAATACTGCGTTAGATCATTTGTCGTAGAAGCTTTGGGGGAATCTCATTACAGCCATTGGCTGTCTAGGCATGCTGGGAGTTGTAGTTTTGCAACAGCTGGAGGCACCCTGTTTGGAAAACACTGCATTAGATTATGTGTCATAGGGGATTTGGGCATCTCATTATAGCTGTGGGTGGTTTGGGGATGCTGGGAGTTGTAGCTTTGTAACAGCTGGAAGTATCCTGCTTGGGAAACTTCCTATTACCATCTCACAGCATGTCATGATTTGCTGGGGTTTGTAGTACTTAAAAACATAATATATTACAATCCCCAGCATGCCCTGAGAGCCTTCCATTATGGGGGTTGTGGTTTGAAAACAGCTGGAGGCACCCTGGTTGGGAAACACTGTACTGTATAGTATAGTATAGGAGATTTCAGCACCATGGACAGGGCACAGCTGGAGGCACCCTGTTTGGAAAACACTGCATTAGATTATGTGTCATAGGGGATTTGGGGCATGTCATTATAGCTGTGGGCGGTTTGGGCATGCTGGGAGTTGTAGTTTTGCAACAGCTGGAAGTATCCTGCTTGGGAAACATCCTATTACCATCTCACAGCATGTCATGATTTGCTGGGGTTTGTAGTACTTAAAAACATAATATTTTACAATCCCCAGCATGCCCTGAGAGCCTTCCATTCTGGGGGTTGTGGTTTGGAAACAGCTGGAGGCCCCCTTGTTGGGAAACACTGCACTGTATAGTATAGTATAGGAGATTTCAGCACCATGGACAGGGCACAGACTATTCACTTCTATTGTATAGTCAAGCACTGGGCAGTTGTAGTTTTGCTGGGAATTGTAGTTTTGCAACAGCTGGAGGAACGCTGATTGTAAAATTCTGCATTAGATTATGTGTCATAGGGGATTTGGGGCATCTCATTATAGCTGTTGGCGGTTTGGGCATGCTGGGAGTTGTAGTTTTGTAACAGCTGGAAGTATTCTGCTTGGGAAACTTCCTATTATCATCTCACAGCATGTCATGAGTTGCTGGGGTTTGTAGTACTTTAAAACATAATATATTACAATCCCCAGCATGCCCTGAGAGCCTTCCATTATGGGGGCTGTGGTTTGGCAACAGCTGGAGGTCCCCTGGTTGGGATAAAACTGCACTGTACAGTATAGGATATTTCAGCACCATGGACAGGGCACAGACTATTCACTTCTATTGTATAGTCAAACACTGGGCAGTTGCAGTTTTGCTGGGAGTTGTAGTTTTGCAACAGCTGGAGGCACCCTGATTGGGAAACACTGGGTTAATGCATATTGTCTCATATTCCCACATCCCCAGCATCCCCTGACAGCCTTCCATGCTGGGAGTTGATTAATGCATATTTTATCCTATTCCCATGGCAAAGCATGGCTTGCTGGGATTTGTAGTCCTATATAACATGAAATATTACTACTCCCCTGACAGCCTTCCATGCAGGGAGTTGTAGGCCTTCCATGCAGGGAGTTGTAGTTTTGCAACAGCTGGAGGCAACCTGGTTAGGAAGCACAGCACTATCGTAAAGCAGATTTCAGCACCATGGACAGAGCACAACCTTTTGCTTTTATTATGTAGTCATACAATGGGCATGATGCACTGTAAAGTAATACCAGGGTATAAGACACTGTTCTTCTGTGTCATAGTCCTTTATAACATGAAATACTACGACTCCCATCATGCTGTTACAGCCTTCCATGCTAGGAGCTGTAGTTTGGCAACAGCTGGAGGCACACTGGTTGGGAAACACTGTGAAGGGAATTCACTTGTATCATGGAAACATTTTTTTTTTTTAAATCAACTGGCGCCAGAATGTTAAACAGATTTGTAAATTACTTCTATTAAAAAAATCTTAATCCTTCCAGTACTTATCAGCTGCTGTATGCTCCAAAGAAAGTTATTTTCTTTTTGAATTTCCTTTCTCTGACCACAGTGCTCTCTGCTGACACCTTTGTCCATTTTAGGAGCAAATCCCCATAAAAACCTATCCTGCTCCGAACAGTTCCTAAAATGGATAGAGGTGTCAGCAGAGAGCACTGTGGTCAGACAGAAAAGAAATTCAAAAAGAAAAGAACTTCCTGTGGAGGAAACAACAGCTGATAAGTATAGGAAAGATTAATATTTTTTAATAGAAGTAATTTACAAATCTGTTTAACTTTCTGGTACCAGTTGATTAAAATTTTAAAGGGGTACTCCGGGGGAAAACTTCTTTTTTTTTTTTTTTTTTTAATGAACTGGTGCCAGAAATGTAAACAGATTTGTAAATTACTTCTATATAAAATTCTTTATCCCTCCAGTACTTTTTAGCAGCTGTATGCTACAGAGGAAATTCTTTGCTTTTTGAATTTCTTTTTTGTCTTGTCCACAGTGCTCTCTGCTGACACCTCTGTCCATGTCAGGAACTGTCCAGAGCAGCATAGGTTTGCTATGGGGATTTTCTCCTGCTCTGGACAGTTCCTGATACAGGCATCAGGTGTCAGCAGAGAGCACTGTGGACAAGACATAAAAATAAACTTAAAAAGCAAAGAATTTCCTTTGTAGCATACAGCTGCTAATAAGTACTGGAAGGATAAAGATTTTTTAATAGAAGTAATTTACAAATATGTTTAACTTTCTGGCACCAGTTGATTTAAAAAAAAAAATTGTATTCCACTGGAGTACCCCTTTAAGCAACGGCCCCAAAGTACTGTATAGTAGTAACAGATATAAGATACTGTTCTGTGTGGTTTTAATCATTGTATCTTAGTAACATTCATAGGATCTTTTTTTTAGTATATATATATATATATATATATATATATATATATATATATATATTTATATAACTGGAGTTGGAGCTGGTTGCAGGACACACTACCTGTATAGGGGATGTGGTGAGCTCATTTGAATTTTTTTTACCCAGGTGCCAGCGGAGTGCAAATGTCCTACTTAAATCTCCGTCTCACGTCAGGAGTGGCGTCCTCTCCCCGAGGAAAATACTGATCCCGCATATATATATATATATATATATATATATATATATATATGTATATAAAAAGCAAAATCATCGGTAGTTGCAGTATCTTGTAATACCTTTTTTATTGGACTAACAAGATTATGTAGAGAAGCTTTCGGGATTCCTCCCTTTATCAAGTCATAAGCATTTCTGAGCTCACAAGGAGAAAACACACGTTCTATCTCACAAAATATGCAGGGGTTAAAACAACATATGTGGAGAATGGACATTAAGTTGGGCCATAAATTGTATAGCTATAGGACGATAGATCCAGATAAGGATGAGGGGGGGGGGGGGCTGGAGAGCAGAGGTGAGAATGGTGGTTACACTGGATGGAGGAGAAAGGACAATTATACTACAGAACCATAGACTGAAGATAAGACTTAGACAGGGGAGGGGGAGCAGGGGTGTAATGGTGTTAGAGCAGGGAGAGGGAAGACAGTTTAGCAAAGGTTATAGGACACAATACAGACATCTGTATACAGAAAACCCACAGACCGATCCAGCTATCTACACAATTCAAGTTCCCATCCGTCCCACACCAAGAAAGGCATCATATACAGCCAAGCCATCAGGTACCACCGCATCTGCTCCAACCCTGAGGACAGAGACATCTACAAACACTAGCAGAGAAATTCAAACAAAAAGGTTACAAACCAAGGACCATCCATAAGAAAATCCACTCTGCTCTCCAAACACCACGTGAACACCTGCTGCAATACAGAGAGAAACAAACCTCATCACACATACCACTGGTAGCCACATACAATCCCACCCCTGAGGAAATACGCAAAATCATCAAGGATCTGCAGCCAATACTAGCAGAAGATGAGGTGTTAAAGCAAATCTTTCCTGAACCACCCATCTTGGCCTTCAGACAACCACCCAACTTAAAACAAAAGCTGGTCAATAGGAAACTACCCACAGACACCAGGGTGCCTCCAGCAGTTGCAAAAGTACAACTCCCAGCATGCCTGAACAGCTAAAAGGTAGTGTTTCCTAACCAGGGTGCCTCCAGCTGTTGCAAAACTACAACTCCCAGCATGCCTGGACAGCCATAGGGTAGTGTTTCCTAAGCAGGGTGCCTCCAGCTGTTGCAAAACTACAACTCCCAGCATGCCTGAACAGCTAAAGGGTAGTGTTTCCTAACCAGGGTACCTCCAGCTGTTGCAAAACTACAACTCCCAGCATGCCTGGACAGCCAAAGGGTAGTGTTTCCTAAGCAGGGTGCCTCCAGCTGTTGCAAAACCGCAACTCCCAGCATGCCTGGACAGCCAACGGCTGTCCGGGCATCCTGGGAGTTGTAGTTTTGCATATAAGAACCCAAGACTGATGATGACACCTGGGAGGAGCACAGTGCAAGACCTGACAAGCCTATAGGGGAGTCCGAATGGGGCTGCATCCGAGCACCACACGTCCCACTATTGGTGACAGTAATGTTTCCATTCCAGACATAAGATCTGCACTTTGCTGCTCAGGAAGACACTAGAAAGAACCAAGAATTGGCTTCTCATGGACATTCTGGCACCTCAAGGGTGGAGATGAGGGACGACTGACATAGATCCGAGCTTCAGCAACTTGGTTACATGCATCATTTTTTTTATTGCGGTGAAACCAAATGGACATAAATGACTGAGAAAAGAGAATTTGCACAGGGATTGTTCAGCTGAGAATCCTTCCTGACGTCAGGCGGAGGAGATGTATATACTCCAGTGTATTTATGGGCACTGCTGGATATAGTGGATGGTTCAGTGCTGCACAGAGGAGCTGGGTGAATGGTCCATACAGGCTGAGCAGGGCTCGCACTTGGTCTTATTCCTGGGACAGGTAAGGGTTGTTAGTTACAAAATGTCCTATGGCATTTTATTAGATCAGTGTTTTGCAAACAGTGTGCCTCCAGCTGTTGCAAAACTACAACTCCCAGCATGCCTGGACAGCCAACGGCTGTCCGGGCATGCTGGGAGTTGTAGTTTAGCAACAGCTGGAGGCAGACTGTTTGAAAATACTGCGTTAGATCATGTGTCGTAGGAGCTTTGGGGTTTCTCATTACAGCCATTGGCTGTCTAGGCATGCTGGGAGTTGTAGTTTTGCAACAGCTGGAGGCACACTGTTTAGAAAACACTGCATTAGATTATGTATCATAGGAGCTTCGGGGCATTTCACTATAGTCGCTGACTGTCTAGGCACCCCAGTCGGGAAACATTGGGTTAATTTGTGTTGTTTTCAATTACCGTGGCACAGCATGGTATGTAGTTAGGACAGTAATGCAGTTACTATAATAAGATCTTAACTTATCTAAAGCATTGGGTGCTTTATTAACCCTTCAAGACCCATCCGTCCTCCATAATATAAATAAAGCACATAACACATTAGATTAATGTTTCCCAACCAATGTTGCAAAACTACAACTCCCAGCATGCCCGGCCAGCTATTACATCGTGCCCAGTGCTTGACTACATAATAGAAGTGAATAGGCTGCGCTCTGTCAGTGGTGCTGAAATCTCCCATATAGTGGAATGTTTTCCAACCAGGGATCCTCCAGCTGTTGCCAAACTACAAGTCCCAGCAATAAAAAGCTGTCAGAGCATGCTGGGAGTTTTAATATTTCATGTTTTAAAGGGCTACAAATCCCAACAATGGCCATGCTGCGATATTTGAGATGAAGTAAGGATTTCCCAGACTTTCTATCATTCATTCTATGTCTACTTACAGGGCCTGTAGGTTATATTTGGTGACATAGTTGATTTATTGCTTACAAAGGACAATATCCTGCAGTGCTTTAATGTATAGTGCTCACTGATTCAGAGCTTCGCATTAGGTCAATTGCAGTTCTCTGCTCTGATGCCAGAACTAGAGATGAGCGAACTTACAGTAAATTTGATCCGTCACGAACTTCTCGGCTCGGCAGTTGATGACTTATCCTGCATAAATTAGTTCAGCTTTCAGGTGCTCCCGTGGGCTGGAAAAGGGGGATACAGTCCTAGGAGACTCTTTCCTAGGAGACACCTTTTCCAGCCCTCCGGAGCACCTGAAAGCTGAACTAATTTATGCAGGATAAGTCATCAACTGCCGAGCCGAGAAGTTCGTGACGAATCGAATTTACTGTAAGTTCGCTCATCTCTAGCCAGAACCTAATTATTTCAATGGGCTTCCAATGGGCACCATGCAAAGTAGCTGATTCAGGGTAAGAACCTTTTGACCCTAAACCAAAAGATTTCCGGTCATGCAGGTAGTTGTAGTTTTGAAACAGCTTAAAGGGGTACTCCACTGGCCAGCGTTCAGAATAGTGTCAGGCCACGCCCCCTCAATGCAAGTCTATGTGAGGGGGCATGGCCAACATCACGAGGGGGCATGGCTGACCCCCGCAGCTTGCACAAACTAAATGTTACGAACGCTGACCAATGGAGTACCCCTTTAAGGCACCCTGGTTGGGAAACACTAGGTTAATGCATATTGTATCCTATTCCAATGGCAAAGCATGACATGGCTTGCTGGGATTTCTAGTTCTTTATAACCTGAAGTATTACAACACCTATTAACCTAGTATGCCAAGACAGTCTTCCATGCTGGGAGTTGTGGTTTGGAAACAGATGAAGGCACTCTGTTTGGGAAACACTGGGTTAAAGAGTACTGTAGCCTACAGTAAAGTACAGTAAATTCGATTCGTCACGAACTTCTCGGCTCGGCAGTTGATGACTTTTCCTGCATAAATTAGTTCAGCCTTCAGGTGCTCCGGTGGGCAGGAAAAGGTGGATACAGTCCTAGGAGACTCTTTCCTAGGACTGTATCCACCTTTTCCAGCCCACCGGAGCACCTGAAAGCTGAACTAATTTATGCAGGAAAAGTCAGCAACTGCTGAGCTGAGAAGTTCGTGACGAGTCGAATTTACTGTAAGTTCGCTCATCTCTAATATATATATATTGTAGATACCTAACGTCCAGTGTAAAGTCAATGTAGATGTAGCAGTAACCAGTTCTCATGGGACACACTGCTGCCGGATTGTAGTAAAATAGCAAAATCTGCCAACAGGGGGCAGGCTTCTCCCTACTACCTGTGAATTTGTGTATAGACAAGCATGCAAGACGATAGAAGAGTCGGAGGTTAATGATTAGATGCGGCTTTACATTGGTTTAGATATATGCATATGGTGTTTCTGTGTAAGATTGGACACAGCACACAGTACACGTGTTTCCCAACCAGCGTGCCTCCAGCTGTTGCAAAACTACAACTTCCAGGATGCCCGGACAGCCAACGGCTGTCCGGGCATCCTGGAAGTTGTAGTTTTGCAACAGCTGGAGGCACACTGGTCCTAGACCATCTCAACTGGATCTGCTATGTAAGGCTTCAGGCCACATATATTTAACACTATCCCTGCCAGAATCGCCACCGCATCGGCGTGAAAATATGAGACGCCGATCTCCCCCCCCCCCCCCCCACCGGCAATGATTCACTAGAGTCAATGTCATTTTTTATTAATTGCAATTACAAAGCGATACACAGAGTTATTCCCGGATCCTATTAGCGGTAGCGATTCCCACGTATGACACATGTAAATAACGCCGGCGTTAACCCCTTCCCGGCACCCCATTCCCTCCCAGCCTTCCTAATGATGCATGGGTGACACTGACTAATGGCTGAAGTGAAGTTTTTTTCTTTAGTCTCCCGTCACGAGATGCCTTTGGGCGGCGCGGTTCAGCGCAAATCATCCATAATTCAGAGTATGTGTGATGTATAAAAGCGGAATTTGCATTAAACAAACCGCCATACGTCAAGAAATAGAAAAAATCGCCCTCTTTCATCCCCATAGCAGGGTGGGACAGAGCGCAACGCGTAATTCTCCTTCGGGGATGGATCACATGACCGGGCAGCTTTGCTGATTGACAGGCCATGGTGTGAGCGAGTTCTGTGAAGACCCAAGGCAAAAATAGAATTGGTATAATCGATGCAGATAGAAGCTTGGATACAATACATGAAGGGAGAACGTGTAAATGGCGTGAACGTGTAACGTCTGGTTTTCCGCTAGAATCCCCGGTGATCTGCTGTAATGGATTTATTTCATATATATACTTGGGTAAAATGACCGGGGTCGTGACACTGAGGTGATCAGATGGAG
Organism: Hyla sarda; assembly: GCF_029499605.1. Classification (NCBI taxonomy): domain Eukaryota; kingdom Metazoa; phylum Chordata; class Amphibia; order Anura; family Hylidae; genus Hyla; species Hyla sarda. The sequence continues at coordinate 198,682,201 of NC_079196.1, read as the reverse complement.
TTCTAATGCTAACTAAACTCAGTTGCAACAGGTGGTGAAGTTTGCTGCAGCGCCTCTGCAGGGGAAATTAAGTATTACACAATCTTCACAGAAACTCTGTAAGGCTGGGTTCACACTACAGTTTGTAACTACGGTTCCCGTATACGGTTGGGAGGAGGGGTGGGCGGGGCTTAATCACGGCACTCAGCCGTATTCGGGAACCGTAGTTAATGTATGTCTATGAGCCGACCGGAGTGAACCGCAGCCTCCGGTCGGAGGCTTTTTCGGCCGTATGCGGTTTCCCGACCGCAGGCAAAAACGTGGTTGACCACGTTTTTGCCTGCGGTCGGGAAACCGCATACGGCCGAAAACGCAGCAGACCGGAGGCTGCGGTTCACTCCGGTCGGCTCATAGACATACATTAACTACGGTTCCCGAATACGGCTGAGTGCCGTGATTAAGCCCCGCCCACCCCTCCTCCCAGCCGTATACGGGAACCGTAGTTACAAACAGTAGTGTGAACCCAGCCTAAGGCTGGTTTCACACCACGTTTTTGCAATACAGTTTTGTATCAGGTTTTTGATTTAAAAAACTGATTCCTCAAAACCTGACTAAACTGTATCAAAACGTGTGTACAAATTCTTATCTGTATACGGTTTGAAAAATGATGTCCGGTTGCATCCGTTTTTTAAGAAAAAAACGTATACGTTTTTAACTTTTCACTCCATTATGAATAAAGTTTTACTTGTTTGATTGAAATTCCAAGAAAACAAACTGAGCAAAGCCAAAAACCGTATGGTGAAAACCGTCTGGAACCGTACGCACATACAGTTCTGTACGGTTCCCATTGACTAAGTATACGGTTTAATACAATTTTTCACCCGGACCAAAAATCTACGGCTGCATTCACATCTCGTTTTTCTCATCTCGTTTCATTGAAAAAAACGTATCGAACCGTCTTGCAAACCGTATATATAGACATTTCATTGTAAACCGTATGCCAACCGTAGCATCAGGTTGTGTACGTTTTGCATCATTTACGGGTTTATACGGTTTTTAATGGTACATCAAACCGTAATCTACTACAGTTTTGTGTCCCGGTCAAAAACCATATCCAACCTGTATACGGTTATTTTAAAAGTGAGTTCTATGGTAACCGTATTGAATCGTATGTGCGTACGGTTACATCCGGTTTGCACAATACTGTTTTTCATTATTTTTAATTTTTTGGGGAAATTCAATTAAAAAAGAACTTTATTTCAAATGTTGACAAACATAAAACCGTATGCGCTTTTGTTTTTTTCAAGGAAAACGTATGAAAACATTTGCAAACGGACATCCGTTTTCAAACCGTATACGGTTTAAAAACGTGAGGGAGGAGGCACATACGGTTGCATACGTTTCGATCCGGTTTGGAGACATATGTTTGTACAGAAACGTGATACGGGACCCCTATTGCAAAAACGAGATGTGAATGCAGCCGTAGACCACGGTTTTCTGTCCAGAAAAAAAAAAGTTAAAAACCGTATGGTTTGAAAAACGGAGACAACCATATACATTATGGTGCATATGGTTTTGAATGAGAAGTCTATGGGCGCGGTTTTCTGTACGGTAGTGTTGAGCAGCATAGGCCATATTCGAATTCGCGAATATTCGCGAAAATATGGACGAATATTCGTCATATATTCACGAATATTCGCATATTCGTAATATCCTCGTTTTATTTTCGCATACGCGGAAAATCACGTATGCGAAAATTTGCATAAAAATTTGCATAAGCGAAACTTCGTATATGCGAAAATTCGCACGCCAGTTTCACACAATACTATTAGAGCCTTCTTTACACCACACAAGCTGGAAGGAGAGAGGGATGATCACTGTGATGTGTACTGTGAAAAAAATAAATAAAAAAAAAACCAAAAAAACAAACGAATATTCGTAATTACGAATATATAGTGCTATATTCGCGAATATTCGCGAATATGCTATATTCGCGAATAAAATTCGCTTTGCGAATATTCGCGAGCAACACTACTCTACGGTTGCATGTGTTTTTTTTTATTTATGAAACCGTATGCCGAAACCGTATGGTAAAATCGTGGTGTGAACACACCTTAACACAGTGTTTTCCGACAAATGTGCCTCCAGCTGTTGCAGAGCTACAACTGCCATCACGCCCCGACAGCTGTTGGCTGGCCGGGCATGCTGGGAGTTGTAGTTCTGCAACAGCTGAAGGCACACTAGTTTGGAAATACTGATGTGGAGGCAGTACAGCTGATCAGATGGAGCACTAATGCTAGGATTCAACTCAGTTGCGACAAGTGTTAAAGTTTGGTGCAGCGCCTCTGCAGGGGAAATGGAGTATTACACAATTTTCACTGAAACAGTGTAATGCAGAGTGTCCCAACCAGTGTGCCTCCAGCTGTTGCAAAACTACAACTCCCGTGCATGAAGGGAAAACATGTAAAATGGCGTGAACATGTTTTCCGCTGACATGAATTTGCTACGTATTTACTTGGGTAAAAAGACAGGGGGTGTCCACTTTGGACATTGAAGTGATCAGCTGATCAGATGGAATCCTAATGCCAGGAGTCAACTCAGTTTCAACATGTGTTAAAGTTTGGTGCAGCGCCTCTGCAGGGGAAATGGAGTATTACACAACCTTCACTGTAACTGTGTAACATGGTGTTTTCCGACCAGTGTGCCTCCAGCTGTTGCAGAACTACAACTCCCAGCATGCCCGGACAGCCGTTGGCTGTCCGGTCATGCTGGGAGTTGTAGTTCTGCAACAGCTGGAGGTACACTAGTTGAGAAATACTGACATAGAGGCATAAAATATTCAGTACAAAAATGTGTTTTCTATGTAATGAAATGTTCTACATAAAGAATCCCAGGGTCATATTGTGTCTTAACCTTGGACCCCTATACCCTATGGAAGGGATTTTCAACCGGTGGTACGCGTACCCCTAGGGGTACGCCATGGGTTGTGCGGGGGTACGCCAATGTGCTGACAAATACCCGCCATGCATCGGCCATTATTTGTCAGCACACAGCGGACAATGGCCACGGCAGCTCTCTGTATAGTATGGCGGCTGTAGCTGCGGCCTGTCTAGTGTATGGGAGCTGCGTGGTTGCTGGGGAGACGTGTGACCTCCCCTGATGTTGCGCGGAGGTGCCACACAGCGCAGGGGACGTCACAATGGGACTCTGGGACATGCTGTATACACGGACAGGCCACATGGGATGTGCTGTATACTCAAACAGGCAGGGTAATGTTAAAAAATAAGGATAAAATAAGTATATGGGAAGGGGGAAGGAGGAAGGGAGGGAGGATTTTTGTGTATATATATATATATATATATATATATATATATAATATTAGGCCAGGGGGAACGGAAAGGGGATGAGGGGGGATGGGGGGGGGGGGGGGAGAAATAATGCACAAGGGCATTAAGATGGAGGGGGGGGGGGGGGATAATGGCAAAAGGTGATTAATATGGGGGGGGGGGGGTGATTTCTCCTCCCCTCCATCTCAATCCCCTTGTGCCATTATTCCCCCCTCTCTCTTATCCCTGTTTGCCATTGGATAATAATGGCCCATGGGGATTAAGATGGAGGGGGGATGGCGCAAGGGATCAATATGGGGGGGGGCGGTGCGAGTAATGATTATCCCCACCCCCTCCATTTTAATCCCCTTGTGCCATTATTTCCCTTTATCCATGGCACAAGGGGATTAAGATCGCAAAACTGGATCAGAGAGAGAGGGGAATAATGGCGCAAGGGGATTAAGATGGAGGGGAAATAATAGCCCAAGGGGATTAAAATGGAGGGGGTGGGGATAATCATTACTCGCCCAGCCCCCCTCCATATCAATCTCCTTTTGCCATTATTCCCCCCCCCCCTCCCTCTGATCCCCTTTTGCCATACCGGATAATAATGGCAAAAGGGGAGCAGAGGGAGGGGGAATAATGGCACAAGGGGATTAAGTATGGCATTAGTATAAAGGTAAGCACACGCCATTATGGAAATAAGTAATTTTATGACTTATTTTGTCCACGGTACCCATCGCGGGTAAGTTCGGCATGAATATAGGCATGGGGGGTACCTGCGAACATACTTTCTCCTTTTGAGGGTACAGTAGCGAAAAAGGTTGAGAACCACTGCCCTATGGTAATTGTTATAAATGGGCACAGTAAATTACAAGATGTTCCTAATGGAAGGATTTATTGGCAATTGTCTGAGCTGTAATAGATATGTCTGTAGGTAATAGAGGAGATGGAGTCGAAGATTATATGACGACTGAGGAGGGTAGGGATGGGGTCCGCTGTGTATATGAGGAGCAAATAACTAGAGAGAAATAGGACAGGAGGAAGAGGCGTATAACTCGGGGTGTAATGTGACATCTACCTGACAGGGCATGATGGGAAATGTAGTTTAGCAGGAGGCGGAGCTAGAGAGCTACAGGTTGGGGATCATTGCTGTATGTAGATGATATATACATGTAACTATTTGCCAGTATACCTGTATGCGGATACTGTTGGAGTTACAACTATATTGATAACTGGACACAAATCAGCAAAAGTTCTTCTCTATTCACCCAACTGGATACAGATTGGCAGCGCTGTGTCTACAGCGGACTGTGATTCTGTTAATGTTTATTTTAAATTTTAGTTATTTTTTATGCATCTATATGTATCTTATTCTTGTTTTCTGTACAAGTGCGCTTGAAGAATTTTATGTGTATGATTTTTATTAATAAAATTCAGGTTATCCAATCCATCATATTTCAGATATTTAATTGATTCAAAGTATGGCATATTTTATATGTTATGGAGACTGGAGGAGTCTTATTTATTTATTTATTTATTTTTTAACATTAGGTAGATATGAGGTTTATTTTAGTTAAAAATAAACAAATAAATAAAAAAAAATATATATATATAAAGAGAACCTGTCCAATCCCCTTCCACTTCTCTTATCCCCTGTCAATTCTACAATCCCCCACCACATATCCAATCCCCTGTCACCTCTCTAATCCCCCACCACTTTTCTCATCACTTCACCTCTCCAACCCCCACAACCTCTCCAACCACCTGTCTCCTCTTTAATTCCCCATCACCTCTTCAATCCCCTGTCATCTCTCTGATCCCCATCATCTCTTCAATCCCCCACCACCTTTATGATCCCCTGTCCCCTCACCAATCACCTGTCACCTCTCCAATCCCCCACCACCTCTTTGATCCCCCACTACCTTTTTTTATCCCCTGTCAGCTCTCTGATCCCCTGTCCCTTCTCCAATACCCCATCACCTCTCCAATCCCATGTCACCTCCCTCTTGCATCCCCCATCACCTCTCCAATCCCATGTCACCTCCCTCTTGCATCCCCCATCACCTCTCCAATCCCATGTCACCTCCCTCTTGCATCCCCCATCACCTTTCTAATCCCATGTCAAATCCCTCTTGCATCCCCCATCACCTCTCCAATCCCATGTCACCTCCCTCTTGCATCCCCCATCACCTCTCCAATCCCATGTCACCTCCCTCTTGCATCCCCCATCACCTCTCCAATCCCATGTCACCTCCCTCTTGCATCCCCCATCACCTCTCCAATCCCATGTCACCTCCCTCTTGCATCCCCCATCACCTCTCCAATCCCATGTCACCTCCCTCTTGCATCCCCCATCACCTCTCAGATCCAACAGGTGTATCCTTAAGGTGTTAAAACATTGTTATCTACATTTATTTAAAGGGAGCACTAAATCTAGCTACATTTTATGGGAGGTGGGTGCCAAACTCAATCATTAGACAAAGCTTAGCTATAGCTCCGGTCACCAGTCTGACCTGGCAGCATTGTATCAGGGTGCTGCACCAATTCACTCACATCCTGAAGAGGAGACCATCAACATCTGATGGGTGGGGGTCTGCGGAACATGATTGAAGGGGTCACTAAGTTTGTATAAGTCTTGTGACCTGCCTACTTCTTCCAAAGCACAGCTCTGTACGCTGTGTAATGACTGTACTTGGCATTACAGACTGTTAGGTTGGCAGCCAGCAAGCAGTCACTGGTGAGAGGTAGGAGTAATGTCCTCTTATGAATACAGCTTACATAATAATAAATTAATACATAAATAATAAATATGCATCTGCTGTACATTTTTTTATAAAAATTTGTAAAATTTTAATTAAGGAGGAGACTGGGTATGCTTAATGAGGATTGGGTGGCATGGTTAGGGGCATGGCTTAACTCAGCGCACCACCTTCTGTGTTCCTCTTTCCTCTCTGCAAAAGTATTCAACTAAGCAGGTCTGAGAGGGTGACTGATCACAATGTTCAGATCACTGGTGCCAGGCAGCCTGGGCAGGAAGGAGATCTTGAACCATTTCCATGAAGTTTCTTGCGCTGCTCCCTTATACCGGGAAAGGTTTCAGACAGAATGATGTAAACAGCAGCCAGATTAATTACAGTTATTTTTTTTATTAATACTGACATTTTTTGGACATTTTTATTTTCATAGATAATTTTATTTAAGGAATTCTAGAATAATTGTGGAAGATCAAAGTCTGCTTGCTGGGGATTTCTCATACATAAAGGATCAATACCAATGGCGTCACCCCCTCAAAGATAAACCTGCCCTTTAATGCCTGCTTCCAGCATCTGCGTCCAGCATGTGTCTTACATTTCCTAATATCTTCTACATGCTTCTGAGCACGTTCTCAGTCCTGTTATCTGAGGAAGGAAGGTAAACCCTCCGAAAAGCGTGCTTTAAATTGGACTAAATAAATCTTAATTGCCTTTTGGCTCCTTGAGACACCATTTTTTTAAATTTTTTTCTGGCAAGCTTCAACTGGATGATGGTCCGTATACAAGACTACATGCAGGGGTGTTAGATAGTCCGGATAGTCAGACAAACCAGGTTGGTAACACATAGGCAGAGAAGGTTAAAAAATCACAAGACAGAAGACAGAGTCAAGAAAAGAAATGGGCCAAACTTAGAGAGCAACGTGGTACATAATCAGAAGGCAAAAACAATGTCAGGAAAACATGCACTGGGTGAAACCTAGACAGTGGCAAAGTACAGAAAAACTATTCAAAACATGTCAAAACAATAACTAGGCTAAGGGACAGGATTAACCTCGATCACAGGCACAGGTGAAGACACTAAACAGATTTAATTTACCCACTGCCAGGAAGTGTGAGCCCCAGTGCCACAGCTGCATAGCCTGATGCTCCTCTAAATCAGTGTTTCACGCCCACTGTGCCTCCAGCTTTTTACGCCGAGCGCTCCGGGTCCCCGCTCCTCCCCGGAGCGCTCGCTTCACTCTCCCCGCGGCAGCGCTCCGGTCACGTCCTCTGACCCGGGGCGCTGCGATTCCGCTGCCAGCCGGGATGCGATTCGCGATGCGGGTAGCGCCCGCTCGCGATGCGCACCCCGGCTCCCCTACCTGACTCGCTCTCCGTCTGTTCTGTCCCGGCGCGCGCGGCCCCGCTCCCTAGGGCGCGCGCGCGCCGGGTCTCTGCGATTTAAAGGGCCACTGCGCCGCTGATTGGCGCAGTGGTTCCTATTAGTGTGTTCACCTGTGCACTTCCCTATATCACCTCACTTCCCCTGCACTCCCTTGCCGGATCTTGTTGCCTTAGTGCCAGTGAAAGCGTTCCCTGTGTGTTCCTTGCCTGTGTTTCCAGACCTTCTGCCGTTGCCCCTGACTACGATCCTTGCTGCCTGCCCCGACCTTCTGCTACGTCTGACCTTGCTTTTGCCTACTCCCTTGTACCGCGCCTATCTTCAGCAGCCAGAGAGGTGAGCCGTTGCTAGTGGATACGACCTGGTCACTACCGCCGCAGCAAGACCATCCCGCTTTGCGGCGGGCTCTGGTGAAAACCAGTAGTGGCTTAGAACCGGTCCACTAGCACGGTCCACGCCAATCCCTCTCTGGCACAGAGGATCCACTACCTGCCAGCCGGCATCGTGACAGTAGATCCGGCCATGGATTCCGCTGAAGTTCCTCTGCCAGTTGTCGCTGACCTCACCACGGTGGTCGCCCAGCAGTCACAACAGATAGCGCAACAAGGCCAACAGCTGTCTCAACTGACCGTTATGCTACAACAGTTACTACCACAGCTTCAGCAGTCATCTCCTCCGCCAGCTCCTGCACCTCCTCCGCAGCGAGTGGCCGCTCCTGGGATACGCTTATCCTTGCCGGATAAATTTGATGGGGACTCTAAGTTTTGCCGTGGCTTTCTTTCCCAATGTTCCCTGCATCTGGAGATGATGTCGGACCTGTTTCCCACTGAAAGGTCTAAGGTGGCTTTCGTAGTCAGCCTTCTGTCCGGAAAAGCCCTGTCATGGGCCACACCGCTCTGGGACCGCAATGACCCCGTCACTGCCTCTGTACACTCCTTCTTCTCGGAAATCCGAAGTGTCTTTGAGGAACCTGCCCGAGCCTCTTCTGCTGAGACTGCCCTGTTGAACCTGGTCCAGGGTAATTCTTCCGTTGGCGAGTATGCCGTACAATTCCGTACTCTTGCTTCAGAATTGTCCTGGAATAATGAGGCCCTCTGCGCGACCTTCAAAAAAGGCCTATCCAGCAACATTAAAGATGTTCTGGCCGCACGAGAAATTCCTGCTAATCTACATGAACTTATTCACCTAGCCACTCGCATTGACATGCGTTTTTCCGAAAGGCGTCAGGAACTCCGCCAAGATATGGACTCTGTTCGCACGAGGCGTTTCTCCTCCTCGGCTCCTCTCTCCTCTGGTCCCCTGCAATCTGTTCCTGTGCCTCCCGCCGTGGAGGCTATGCAGGTCGACCGGTCTCGCCTGACACCTCAAGAGAGGACACGACGCCGTATGGAGAACCTCTGCCTGTACTGTGCTAGTACCGAACACTTCCTGAGAGATTGTCCTATCCGTCCTCCCCGCCTGGAAAGACGTACGCTGACTCCGCACAAAAGTGAGACAGTCCTTGATGTCTACTCTGCTTCTCCACGTCTTACTGTGCCTGTGCGGATGTCTGCCTCTGCCTTCTCCTTCTCTACAGTGGCCTTCTTGGACTCTGGATCTGCAGGAAATTTTATTTTGGCCTCTCTCGTCAACAGGTTCAACATCCCGGTGACCAGTCTCGCCAGACCCCTCTACATCAATTGTGTAAATAATGAAAGATTGGACTGTACCATACGTTTCCGCACGGAGCCCCTTCTTATGAGCATCGGATCTCATCATGAGAGGATTGAACTTTTGGTCCTCCCCAATTGCACCTCGGAAATTCTCCTTGGACTTCCCTGGCTTCAACTTCATTCCCCTACCCTGGATTGGTCCACTGGGGAGATCAAGAGTTGGGGGTCCTCTTGTTCCAAGAACTGTCTAAAACCGGTTCCCAGTAACCCTTGCCATAACTCTGTGGTTCCTCCAGTAACCGGTCTCCCTAAGGCCTATATGGACTTCGCGGATGTTTTCTGCAAAAAACAAGCTGAGACTCTACCTCCTCACAGGCCTTATGATTGCCCTATCGACCTCCTCCCGGGCACTACTCCACCCCGGGGCAGAATTTATCCTCTCTCTGCCCCAGAGACTCTTGCCATGTCCGAATACGTCCAGGAGAATCTAAAAAAGGGCTTTATCCGTAAATCCTCCTCTCCTGCCGGAGCCGGATTTTTCTTTGTGTCCAAAAAAGATGGCTCCTTACGTCCTTGCATTGACTACCGCGGTCTTAATAAAATCACGGTTAAGAACCGCTACCCCTTACCCCTCATCTCTGAACTCTTTGATCGCCTCCAAGGTGCCCACATCTTCACTAAATTGGACTTAAGAGGCGCCTATAACCTCATTCGCATCAGAGAGGGGGACGAGTGGAAAACGGCATTTAACACCAGAGATGGACACTTTGAGTATCTGGTCATGCCCTTTGGACTGTGCAACGCCCCTGCCGTCTTCCAAGACTTTGTCAATGAAATTTTTTGTGATCTGTTATACTCCTGTGTTGTTGTATATCTGGACGATATCCTAATTTTTTCTGCCAATCTAGAAGAACACCGCCAGCATGTCCGTATGGTTCTTCAGAGACTTCGTGACAACCAACTCTATGCCAAAATTGAGAAATGTCTGTTTGAATGCCAATCTCTTCCTTTTCTAGGATATTTGGTCTCTGGCCAGGGACTACAGATGGATCCAGACAAACTCTCTGCCGTCTTAGATTGGCCACGCCCCTCCGGACTCCGTGCTATCCAACGCTTTTTGGGGTTCGCCAATTATTACAGGCAATTTATTCCACATTTTTCTACCATTGTGGCTCCTATCGTGGCTTTAACCAAAAAAAATGCTGATCCCAAGTCCTGGCCTCCTCAAGCAGAAGACGCCTTTAAACGACTCAAGTCTGCCTTTTCTTCGGCTCCCGTCCTCTCCAGACCTGACCCTTCCAAACCCTTCCTATTGGAGGTTGATGCCTCCTCAGTGGGAGCTGGAGCTGTTCTTCTACAAAAAAATTCTTCCGGGCATGCTGTCACTTGTGGTTTTTTCTCTAGGACCTTCTCTCCAGCGGAGAGGAACTACTCCATCGGGGATCGAGAGCTTCTAGCCATTAAATTAGCACTTGAGGAATGGAGGCATCTGCTGGAGGGATCAAGTTCTCCTGTTATTATCTACACCGACCACAAGAACCTCTCCTACCTCCAGTCTGCCCAACGGCTGAATCCTCGCCAGGCCCGGTGGTCTCTGTTCTTTGCCCGATTTAATTTTGAGATTCACTTTCGTCCTGCCGATAAGAACATTAGGGCCGATGCTCTCTCTCGTTCCTCGGATGCCTCAGAAGTTGAACTCTCTCCGCAACACATCATTCCACCTGACTGCCTGATCTCCACTTCTCCTGCCTCCATCAGGCAGACTCCTCCAGGAAAGACCTTTGTTTCTCCTCGCCAACGCCTCGGAATCCTCAAATGGGGTCACTCCTCCCATCTCGCAGGTCATGCGGGTATCAAGAAATCTGTGCAACTCATCTCCCGCTTCTATTGGTGGCCGACTCTGGAGACGGATGTTGTGGACTTTGTGCGAGCCTGCACTATCTGTGCCCGGGATAAGACTCCTCGCCAGAAGCCCGCTGGTTTTCTTCATCCTCTGCCTGTCCCCGAACAGCCTTGGTCTCTGATTGGTATGGATTTTATTACTGATTTACCCCCTTCCCGTGGCAACACTGTTATTTGGGTGGTCGTTGATCGATTCTCCAAAATGGCACATTTCATCCCTCTTCCTGGTCTTCCTTCTGCGCCTCAGTTGGCTAAACAATTTTTTGTACACATTTTTCGTCTTCACGGGTTGCCTACGCAGATTGTCTCGGATAGAGGCGTCCAATTCGTGTCTAAATTCTGGAGGGCTCTCTGTAAACAACTCAAGATTAAATTAAATTTTTCTTCTGCATATCATCCTCAGTCCAATGGACAAGTAGAAAGGATTAACCAGATCTTGGGTGATTATTTGCGACATTTTGTTTCCTCCCGCCAGGATGACTGGGCAGATCTCCTCCCATGGGCCGAATTCTCGTATAACTTCAGGGTCTCTGAGTCTTCCTCCAAATCCCCATTTTTCGTGGTGTACGGCCGTCACCCTCTTCCCCCCCTCCCTACTCCCTTGCCCTCTGGTCTGCCCGCTGTGGATGAAATTTCTCGTGACCTTTCCATCATATGGAGAGAGACCCAAAATTCTCTCTTACAGGCTTCTTCACGCATGAAGAAGTTCGCGGATAAGAAAAGAAGAGCTCCCCCCGTTTTTTCCCCTGGAGACAAGGTATGGCTCTCCGCTAAATATGTCCGCTTCCGTGTCCCTAGCTACAAGTTGGGACCACGCTATCTTGGTCCTTTCAAAATTTTGTGTCAAATTAATCCTGTCTCTTATAAACTTCTTCTTCCTCCCTCTCTTCGTATCCCTAATGCCTTTCACGTCTCTCTTCTCAAACCACTCATCCTCAACCGTTTTTCTCCCAAATCTGTTCCTCCCACTCCTGTTTCCGGCTCCTCGGACATCTTCTCGGTCAAAGAAATTTTAGCTGCCAAAAAGGTCAGAGGGAAAAATTTTTTTTTAGTGGACTGGGAGGGTTGTGGTCCTGAAGAGAGATCCTGGGAACCTGAGGACAACATCCTAGACAAAAGTCTGCTCCTCAGGTTCTCAGGCTCCAAGAAGAGGGGGAGACCCAAGGGGGGGGGTACTGTTACGCCGAGCGCTCCGGGTCCCCGCTCCTCCCCGGAGCGCTCGCTTCACTCTCCCCGCGGCAGCGCTCCGGTCACGTCCTCTGACCCGGGGCGCTGCGATTCCGCTGCCAGCCGGGATGCGATTCGCGATGCGGGTAGCGCCCGCTCGCGATGCGCACCCCGGCTCCCCTACCTGACTCGCTCTCCGTCTGTTCTGTCCCGGCGCGCGCGGCCCCGCTCCCTAGGGCGCGCGCGCGCCGGGTCTCTGCGATTTAAAGGGCCACTGCGCCGCTGATTGGCGCAGTGGTTCCTATTAGTGTGTTCACCTGTGCACTTCCCTATATCACCTCACTTCCCCTGCACTCCCTTGCCGGATCTTGTTGCCTTAGTGCCAGTGAAAGCGTTCCCTGTGTGTTCCTTGCCTGTGTTTCCAGACCTTCTGCCGTTGCCCCTGACTACGATCCTTGCTGCCTGCCCCGACCTTCTGCTACGTCCGACCTTGCTTTTGCCTACTCCCTTGTACCGCGCCTATCTTCAGCAGCCAGAGAGGTGAGCCGTTGCTAGTGGATACGACCTGGTCACTACCGCCGCAGCAAGACCATCCCGCTTTGCGGCGGGCTCTGGTGAAAACCAGTAGTGGCTTAGAACCGGTCCACTAGCACGGTCCACGCCAATCCCTCTCTGGCACAGAGGATCCACTACCTGCCAGCCGGCATCGTGACACAGCTGTTTCACAACTAGAACTCCCAGCATGCCCTGGTAGCCTTTGGCTGTCCAGGAATGCTGGAAGGTGTAGTTTTGAAACAGTTGGGGAAACCCTGGTTGGAAAATACTGGTTAGCATCTAATTTCTGAAACATTTTTTCTCGTAAAAGTTGTTTTTAACAATTTTATAGAAACTCTATGTGTATAATAGGTGTCTAATGGATAACAGAAGCCCAAAGGAATAATATTTGCTACATCATAACATTATTTGACCTAGTCATTTTAAAAAGCTGTAAGCTATGCAAAGGGAAATGTTCCAATGGGAAAAGCAACATCTGGAATATTATTGACGCTCAGCCTTTTTCAAGTGATTGAGACTAAACTGCAATGCCAGGCAAATCCGTGAACAAGGAAGAGGGGCGCTGATAATTTTTTTTTATTAATATCTTACTTTGTCCTGCTTAATTTCCAGTCTCTCCCAGCTAAAATGATTCTGTTCAAGATACTTAGAGGGAATTTCAAAAACACACAAGAGACAAGGACATTTGAAGCAAAAATTATACTGTTTTTTTTTTTTTTTATATTCCAAAAACAGGGGACTCAATGTGGATTTGAGCTTCTTATGGCATTATCAAGACTTCCTATAACCTGTGCTGTACTGGATTCTCTTTTGCATCTCACCTTGCCCTGCTTAATTACAGACTCCCCCCTCCCTTACCCTTTTTCTCATCCTTATCTATTTAGTCTATGTTCCTATAGCAGGACAATTTATGGCCTATCTAAGGCTAAGTTTCTACTTGTTTTTTTGTCCTGCATTGTTTGGGTTGAAAAAAACGCCTGAAAAAATGCCAGTGCAATTTCCGGCATCTGGCGTTTTTTCTGGCATTTTTTTCATTTGTGTGGAAATTGCACCTTGGCAGTTTTTTGGTACCCATAATTTGTTGGGTACCAAAAGAAAAAAAAATGGATGTAGTAGTGATGGATACATTTTTATTTAACAAAATTTATATATTTTATGACAAAATTTTAAGAATTTTTTAATAAAGTGTGTGTTTCACTCTTTTTTAGGTAGTACTACTACTCCCAGCATGGAACAGAGTGTTCCATGATGGGAGTAGTAGTACCTATACTAATAGACATATCGCCCCAGGTGTCAGTCGTCACACCTGATGCGATCGTCCATAATATAGCAGAGATGTGGAGCGGCTCTATACAGCGCTCACATCTCTGCTATGTACTCCGGACAGTGATGTGAATAGAACATCACTCTTTCATATTTTCCACCCAGAGTGGTGATTGGCCGGATGGTTGCAGTCAATCACAGCTCTGAGGGAAATATGAATGAGTGAGTGGCCAGAGTATAGTGCAGAGATGCGAGCCCAGGAGAAAGCCGCTCCATCTCTGCAATAGACAGGACGATCGCATTGGGTGTCAGTAGTGATATCCGCTGTGATCTGTTCTTACCTGCAGGTACTACTACTCCCAACATGGAGCACACTCTGCTCCATGCTGGGAGCTGTAGTACCTGTATTAATAGAAAAATTGCAGCGAATGTAACTTCTGACACCCCTTGCGATCTGTCTATTAATGCAGGTACTACAGCTCCCAGCATGGAGCAGAGTGTGCTCCATGTTGGGAGTAGTAGTTCCTGCAGTTAAGGAAAGATCACAGCGGATGTCACTCCTGACACTCGCTGTGATCCTCCTGTATAATGTATAGATGCGGCCGCTCTTCTATGGTCCCCTGCACTGACGTATATATACACATATTCATATTTCCCGCAGAGCTGTGATTGGATGGAAACATCTGGCCAATCACAACTCTCTGCGGAAATATGAATATGTGTATGTATACGGAAGTGCAGGGGACCATAGAAGAGCGGTCGGCCGCATCTATACATTATACAGGAGGATCGCAATGGGCGATCTGTCTTAGTACAGGTACTCCTACTCCCATCACGGAACAGTGTGTTCCATGCTGGGAGTAGTTGTACTACATATAAAAATTCAAAAAATTAAGAAAAAAGTGAAAAACACACACACACACACACACACTACATTTTTATTATTTTCTGCTACATTTTTAGGTCCTCGCCTGCCCAAATAAATTGATCCCTGTTTTAAAAATTAATAAAAAATTTTATAAAAAAAGATACATTTCGTTAGATACAATTTTTTCCTTCACTACTGTATCTTTTATTATAATTTTTTTTTTATGGTACCCTACGAAATTTTATTTAAAAAAAGGTATCTCCATCACTTTTTTGGATCGCTAAATTCCAAATAAAAAAATAAAAAAAAAACGCCTGAAAAAACACCAAAGTTAAAACCCACATATTGTTTTCCTTTGCGTTTTTTCACTTCCATAGTCTTCTATGGGAGAAAAACGCCACGATTTTGACTACAAAATCGCCAGTGGCTCAACATGCTGTGATTTTGGAAAACCGCCAAGGAGCTGAAAAATGCCAAAAAAGAGTGAAAAAACGGCAAAAAGATTTAAAAAAAACGCCAAAGTGAAAAACACCAAGTGGAATAAGAATTTTGTGATTTCTTATTCATTTACAGCTAACATCTGGCCACAGCGTTTTTTGGGCCGAAAAACGCCATGCGGCAAAATAGGGTTTTTTCTTGGCGTTTTTCCCCCCCAAAAAAAAACAAGTAGAAACTTAGCCTTAATGTGAATTCTACACATCTATTGTCTTAACCCCTGCATATTTGTGAGATGTAAGGCTGGGTTCACACCACGTTTTTCAAATACGGTTACCGTATACGGTTTTCCGCTAAAAACATATGGCAAAAACCGTATGCAACCGTATACAGCCGTATGACTCCAAATTAAAACATATATGGTTTTTCCCCGTATACGGTTCCAAAACGTACGTACGGTTCTATCCGTTTGCATCAGTTTTTGCCAACGGTTTTGCTATTTTGTTGGAATTAGTTTTCCAGCAATTTAATAAAGTTACTATTGTTCTATTGAAATTCCAATCTGCGCATGTGTCAACTCCAAAAACGGATTAGAAAAACCGTGTGCAGCGGCATTCTGAAATTCTGTGTACGGTTCTCATAGACAACAATGTTAAAAGAACCGCATACGGTTTTCCAACCGGAGGCAAAAACATGGTCGACAGCGTTTTGGCCTACGGTTGAAAAATCGGCAAAACCATATCCAGGGCAAAACGGATGCAACCGTACACAACATTTGGAATACGGTTTACAATGCATTCTCTATGCATACGGTTTCGGATACGTTTTTTTGGCGGAAAACCGTATACGGTTACCGTATTTGAAAAACGTAGTGTGAACCCAGCCTAACCTGTGTCTTCTGTTTGTGATCTTAGATTTGCTTTGGACTTGATAAAGGGAGGAATCCCAAAAGCTTCTCTCCAAAATTCTGTTAGACAAATAAAAAAAAGGTATTACAAGATACGGCAATATTTTTGATTTGCATATATATATATATATATATATATATATATATATATATATATATTTCTCTCTCTCTCTCTCTCTCTCTCTCTCTCTCTCTCTCTCTCTCTCTCTCTCTATATATATATATATATATATATATATATATGAATTACAGGCAGATGTAGGGAGTACACAGGCATACAGTTGCTTACGTCTGGGGTTTATGATCAGCCGATTGGTTGCACCAAACAAAACTCCCGAGCATGGAGTGAACCTATCCTACTAATAATAGAAAGAAAAAAAGAGAAGAGGAAAAAAATTGCTTAAAAAAAAAATATAATCCTATAAATATTTTTCAAAAGGAATGGAGCTTCGGCGTCATTGCCTTTTATGTTGAGCTGAAAAGTAAAAGATTTCTTACAGCTGCGAAAATATCACTTATCTCCGGTGCTCAGAATGTGATGGAGAGAAGTAATTTGAGCTAAAAGGCCGGATCTTAAGGGTTCTCATCGGATGAATATCGCTTTAGAATATTCTACAAAAAAAAAAAAATAATGAAATTTCCAAAGGTTTTTCTGATCATTTAGAGATAAAAGAGCTGAATAGGGACCGGAGAATGATGGGGACTATAAGCTAATGCCTGCAGAAATACTGATAGGGAAGCATGTTAAAGTTGGATGGTTCTGGATTTTGTTACCGTAAATCAGCGTTTTTCAACCAACGTGCCTCCAGCTGTTGCAAAACTACAACTCCCAGCATGCCCGGACAGCCTTCGGCTGTCCGGGCATGCTGGGAGTTGTAGTTTTGCAACAGCTGGAGGCACGTTGGTTGATAAACACTGGCAAATATAACTGGTTATGTGTGTTCAGTACTGAAGAATGATCTTATTAGGACTTCTCACTATTCGACACACGAAGTCCCATTGACTGTACAGTGCCATAGGGACTTATTATTGGAAAAGGTCATAAACAGGGCAGGTTAAAGCATCATTTTTCAGCAGGAAAGCTATATTGAGAGAGGTCGCACGGGTGCAACATACTGATTCACTCACATAAATAACTGTGCGACCAGCACCCTATAGAAGCCCTATCTTTTTGCATGCGGAATAAGGAGCGTCCATCCCCCATCATGGATTTTGTATTTTTGTACCTCTGCTGACTCCCCCATATAACATTGTGACTTCTCCGCATCCTTCTGGGAACTGGTGTTTTAACCTGCCCTTGTATTAGTAAGTATGACCTTTATCAATGATATCAGGGGGCCATAGGGAGTCCCTGTGCCCCATACAGGCTTTGACAAGCCTTACTAAGAGGTTGAGTTAAAGGGTAAGGTTCTCTGCCTTTATTCCTCAATAAAATAAATAGAGAGGAGAGAAGCTCTCAAAATTCATTTCGGGTTGACATGCTTGAAATTCGAATCCATCTGAAAAAGGCCTGGGCAGGAGCAGGACTCCTGTCAAAAAGATTGGAGTCCCTGCTCATATGCACTGAATAGAGATGAGTGAACTTACAGTAAATTCGATTTGTCACGAACTTCTCTACTCGGCAGTTGATGACTTATCCTGCATAAATGAGTTCAGCTTTCAGGTGCTCCGGTGGGCTGGAAAAGGTGGATACAGTCCTAGAAAAGAGTCTCCTAGGACTGTATACATCTTTTCCAGCCCACGGGAGCACCGGAAAGCTGAACTAATTTATGCAGGATAAGCCATCAACTGGCGAGCCGAGAAGTTCGTGACGAATCGAATTTACTGTAAGTTCTCTCATCTCTAGCACTGAACAATGAAGCACAAACAAAATATAATAGGAAAGACTCTCCTAGGACTGTATCCACCTTTTCCAGCTCACCGGAGCACCTGAAAGCTGAACTAATTTATGCAGGAAAAGTCAGCGACTGCCGAGCCGAGAAGTTTGTGACGAATCGAATTTACTGTAAGTTCGCTCATCTCTACTCACAATCTAAATTCACCTATCAGTATGTTTTGGAGTGTGGGGGGAAACAAGGGGAGAACATACAAAGTCTTTGCAGATGTTGTCCATGGTGGGATTTGAACCCAGGACCCCAGTGCTATAGGGCAACATTGCAATCCAAAGGTAACATTCATTGTGCCTGGCTGCAGAGCAACTGGCCCAGCCAATGTAGTGAGCAAGCGACAATGCATACAGAATTATTGCTTACCCACAGGCACCCTGCCTAGAGAATGTTAACAGAGCGTGATGGCATACAGTATATGCTTCGTCATTGTGTTCAAAAGCAGAGACTCCTATCTTTAACAGTAGTCCCTGCACTGTACATACTTGCAAATCACCTGATAGAAATCCCCCAAAAATTGGATTGAAACCAATTCAGAGCAAATTTGATTTGTTTAGAATGGATCTGCCCCCCTGTAATAAGGTAATATAGAGTTACCTACTGAACTACAAAATAGTTTTGACATATTTGGCTTCTCTGTTTAAAGGGGAAATCCAACATTTAAAGACATAGGCCCACATTTATCATTGTCTTTAGACTGTTTTTTGTGTCTAAAAAAGGGGCAAAAAAGGCGCAAGCAGGGTTTTTTGTGCCATTTTTTGCCCCTTTTTGTTTACACATTTCTGCTGATTTTGAGTTGCAATCCACTGATTTTGAGTTGCAATCCACTGATTTTGGCAATAGACATGATAATGAAGGGATTTATCATTGCCCCTTTTTGTAAAAAGGAGCAAAAAAAAAAAAACTGCGCAAAGCCACTGAAAAGTCTCTAAAACTGCACCTGCCCAGACCTGGCGTAGCTTTTTGGTGTATGTGTAGACAGAAATTTCAGAAAATGTGTCCTGCACAAAATTTATCAAAGCTCTTTTGCCTTTTAATAAATTGGGTGCTCCTACACATTATCAGCACACAAAAAAAAAAAAACAGGCTCTGACTTTTCCAGCTTAAATGCTCAACTTTTATATGGTTTTAATGTGATTGAAAAAACGTCCACTAGGTGGCTCTGTTCTGTTGCCTGCCGCAAGTCAAACAGTTAGTTGTGTCTCCTCCCTGCCTGGCAGGAGACCAAACTCAGCAAGTGCGTGCGGGGCATGGCAAGGCACAGCTCTCGCAGGCTTCAGTGACGTTGCTGGGGAACGCCCACTTTTTCCTGATGGGAGCTCACACAATGTGAGCAAGGGGAAAGGTATGATACACAGCTTTTCAAACCTCGGAAGAAAATTTTTAAGGGTAGGAGGGGTGTTAGGAGTAGTTAGGGAATATAATCTGAGTTAGTTTAGAAAATATGGTTTGATGACAGGTACTCTTTAAGATATTTTTGCCACCTAGTGATAAAATATCATACTACATTCCATCAAGGTTATACGAATGTGCCATGAAGCCCTGTAGACGCCAAGATATCGAACTGGAATATCCCTGATGTAAAGACATCACCTGGGTCAGGTCCAGGATAGAAGGGGCTTCTAGACACAGAATTTGGTGGTAGTGGGGGAATCTTCAATATTATTGGTGTTATTTGGTAGCAGTCACTCTCCACCAATCCAAAATCCCATCTTTCTTAAGCTATTTCCCTAGTGGAGCTTCTTAAATAGATGCCCAAAGGATTGGGGGGGGGGGGGGGGGGGTAGATAATACCTTTCTAAGGCTTCTTTATTTCATGCAATGTAAAATATGACACTCTCTTATGTGGTTGGTGCTCAAGTAGGTTCCCAATCCATGACAAAATATACAAAAAACACCACTTGGCACTCTGAACCGAGGTTAAGGCAATTTTACTTTCAGCAATCCTTTTTAATACAATATAGAATGTTTCGGTCCCAGCGGGACCGAAACATTCTATATTGTATTAAAAAGGATTGCGGAAACTAAAATTGCCTTAACCTCGGTTCAGAGTGCCAAGTTGTTTTTTGCTTCTTTATTTCATGCCGTGGCAGCTTGGATAAGATTGTTGTAGGACATTAAAGGGGTATTCTAGAATTTATTTTTATTTGACTATGCTACAGGGGCTTTAAAGTTAGTGTAGTTTATAATATAATGTCTGTACCTGTATGTCATGGTGGTCTTGCAATTCTTATATAATTTTTGCCTCCAATGTTAATTTTTAACAAAATAACTGTTGTCTCAGGGTTTCCCAGGTTGCAGTGCTGCCCAAGACATTACATCACTAGTCAGGTGTTCAGAGGAAGCCTGTCTTTGCTTCAATGGGTGGAGCGACTACTGGGTGGGATCATTCTGCAGTGAATTGTAGGTTTGCAGCAGCTAGAGGTACCCTGGTTAGAAAACACTGGTCTATTGCATTGAAGGTAGCCTAGGTGTGTTTCAATGGGTGGGGTGGGTGATGTGTAGGAGGAAGAAAAGTGACCTCACACTTACAACCAGGGAATTAGGGACACGCAGTTCGAGGGAAGGAACTCCAACAGGAAATTGCCAGTTCATAAAAAGATAGCCACAGCGTTATGGTTTAGCTCCAAGACAAACATGGATTCTTCCTAAGCATGTCCAATACTGTCTGGCAGGTATGTACTAAAATCTCCTTATGGTGGATAACCCCTTTTAAGATGCCAGCCATGGTGCTGGAATTCTCATGTATGGCTGCAAAACTAGTTGGAGGAGACCCCTGGGCATTTTTTGCCCCCTTAAATTCTTGAGTTCAGCATTTCTTTTTCTAATCAATTAATCATCGTATATTTGGTTATTTCTTCAAAAACTTGGAATTCTTCTCAAAAAAGTATTCCTGAGGTTCCTGTTTTGACTGTGAAGAGTTAAAGGAGAACTCAGGTCATAACTAACTTATCCTCAATCCAAACAATAGGGGCTGATTTGCTGATCCAGGGTCCAACTGCTGAGACCCCCGTGATCTCTGGGAAGGGACCCCGGCTGTCAGTGGGGAGCGTGTGTTATCTACAGGTAGATGGCATGGGCATCATTCATTTCTATGGGAGTACTGATGATGGTCGAGTGCTGTACTTGGGTCATTTTGGCGCTCCCATAGGAATGAATGGAGCATGTGCCCTCTGCAGCACTCACTCCTCACTAAGAGCCGAGTCCTGTTCCAAAGATCGCAGGAGGGCCCAATTGTCGTGACATGCTACTTACCCTCTATCCTGTGGATAGGGGTTAAGTTGGCTTTGGCTGGAGTTTTCCTGTAATTTACCATGAATTTCATGGATACAGAGCCTTATGAATTATTGAAGTCATCAACAAGCGAGAAGATGGCAGCAGAATGGTAAACAAGCCTGAGGTGGTGCGACAGTGCGAGGTCATGACGGTGACAATGATTTATTTTTAATTACCATTCACTTGTGACACGGCAGCAACTTGTCTCCACTGACCTGGCTCTTGTTAATATTTATAAGCATCACTTCCCAATCTCACCTGTGAAAAATAGATATAATTTAATGCCTAACTAGTGCAAAATATCAAACTAAGGGCCCAATCACATCAGGTTTTGCCTAGATTTCAGCATATCGGCAAAAAGTGTGTTGTTCACTTGGTAGACCCATTGACCCATTGACCCATAGACCCAATAAAGAACAAAATGTAGCTTACTAGTGACTGCATTCAGCCCATTTCCCACCCAAGATGGGAAGAGGCCCCATATTGGGTCACTGCTCCGAGAAGTATACAGGTGAAGAGATCTTAGTGATCAGAGTCTAGGACGCTAAGTCACCTACTATCGGGTAAGTTTGTTGACCAGAAAGAAGACAGGAAAACTCGAAATTCTCCAGCAGCATCAAGTTATTGAAATATCTATTCAAAACAGAGGAAGTACATACACAAGTAACTTTTAGGTGTGCATCCTGTGGTTTTATAATAGATGCTTTAATAAAATATATATTTAATTTGATGGAGTTGTCTGAATAGGCTCATTGTTCTAGATTCGAAGATCTAGATTCATCAAGATCTCCCCACATACTTTAGAGAGTAGTAATCTTCTTGATACTTTGGGTCCATTGATATCATGTTCTAGAAAGGGACCGCACATAGTCATTGGTATGCTTTTAAATGGGGACTGTCAGAATCAAAAATGTTTTATATGTTGTACATCTTGGAAAACATTAACCTTTGTAATAAACGTCAAACGTCAAAATAAGATTGCTTTTTCATAAAAATCATGGCTTATAAAAAAGACTACTAGGGGTCCCCGTACCATCCAGAACATAATCCTGTCCAGCTGCAGCATCATCTGTGTCCCAGATGAAGCACAGGCAGGAACAAAGTCCAGTAAGTAAGGGCAGGACTAGCAATTCTCTGTGCTCACTCCTGTCCTATCAGACTGCAGCATGAAAACAGAGAGGAAGGGGTTAAAGAGCAGCCTGCAGTAATTGAAGGAAGAGACCCAGCACAGCACAGAAGACTCAGGAAGGAAGTGAATGCATGGTGAGTGAGGAGGGGCTCAGTGTTTGCCTTGGACACTGCCCTTTCTGATCAGTGGATGTCAGAATGAGTGAGCAGCAGAACAGAGGAATTTGTGAGCCAAATACAGAAGATAGACACCAAAAGACATGTAAAGCATCTGTATGACCTAGGGAGAAACATATAGAAGCATTGATTTTTCTGTAATGTGACACTTTAACTTGCTAGTGCAAATTTTTCAACTTCTGGTCTACATTACCAGCTTCTGTCCTACATGAATTTGTTGTGTACCAATACATAACACTTGTTGCTTAAAGGGGTACTCCGGTGAAAACCTTTTTTCTTTTAAATCAACTGGTGGTAGAAAGTTAAACATATTTGTAAATTACTTCTATTAAAAAATCTTAATCCTTCCTGTACTTATTAGCTGCTGAATACTACAGAGGAAATCATTTCTTTTTGGAATGCTCTCTGATGACATCACGAGCACAGTTCTATCTGCTGACGTCATTATAATAACAACAACGCTTTATTTATTGTTGTCCTTAGTGGGATTTGAACCCAAGGCCCCAGCACTGCAAGGCAGCAGTGCTAACCACTGAGCCACCATGCTGCACTTAGCACACATCTGCTATGCATGGTTGCTAAAATGGACAGAGATGTCAGCAGAGAGCACTGTGCTCGTGATGTCATCAGTGTTCCAAAAAGAAAGGAATTTCCTCTGTAGCATTCAGCAGCTAATAAGTACTGGAAGGATTAAGATTTTTTAATAGAAGTAATTTACAAATATGTTTAACTTTCTGCCACCAGTTGATTTACAAGAAAAAAGGTTTTCACCGGAGTACCCCTTTAAAGTATGTGTTGCATTCACAGTTTTCTACTGTACTGAGATAAGGTGCATTATACTTTGGGTAATATAATGTAAATGATCCATACATATGGGCCTTGTATCACTTAGTGCTATACTAGATATCTTCACATTTATTGTAAAGCTTATGGCTTATTACCTTTATTGCTGTGAAGACTTGGAAATAAGTGATATGATAGATTGGGTCATACTGTCTCTAAGAATCTCATTCCAATGTCTGGCTTTGGGTGGCCATTTTTGAGTGCCTACAGGTGTTGTCACCCAACATACCCATACATAAAGCCAAATTCTGGACTAATCCCGGCCAATCCCAATGACATTTGAATTATAACTTGTGTTACAAAATCTTTTTGTGTTTTCTTTTCTTTAGGATTTTTACAGATTGGCATCCTTAGACTCTCAACAGTTCTACGGAATCAAAATGTGATCACTAAATAATATGGCGGTTTAGTGGTGTTTTAGTAGAACTGAGGGCGGTCCAGTTTTTCAGGAGTGGTTAAAGTGAAGGTGTGATGGACAACAAGTCACTGTGGTGTTTTATTGACTGCCAACTGTTCTCCTAAGAGTGTGTGCTTTGTTTATAGCAGCTTGGCTTTTATTAAATGGTGAAGGTTTTGAGCCCCTTAACATGACCGATTCTTGGCTGAATGAGCATTTGCCACAAGAAAGTTGGACAAAAAGCATACGAACCACTCGCTCAGGCAGCAGCATGAGGAGGAGGTTTGTTACAGTGTGTCACCCCAGTAGTAAGCTAATTACATGAGGAGGGGGCTTGTTACAGTGTGTCACCCCAGTAGTAAGGTATTTACATGAGGAGGGGGCTTGTTACAGTGTGTCACCCCAGTAGTAAGGTGGGGCATCTCAAAGGGTGGAGCCAATGGGCAGAGTTAAGGAGGCAGCAAAATTAGCTTAGGGTGGCAAAATACCTTGCACCAGCCCTGCGTATCCTATATTGAAAGGATAGGGGATAAGATGTCTGATCACAGGGATCCCACCACTGGGAACCACCGTGATCTCCCTGCTGCACCCCGCATTCGTTTAGAGTGCTGGATGCAGTGCCGGAGGCTTGTGGCCTCACGGCCACGCCCTGCTCGTGATTTCACGGCAAAGCCCCTTCAATGCAAGTCTATGTGAGGGGGCGTGCCCGCATCATCAGTCATCCGGCACGGAGCGAAGTTCGCTCTGTGCACCGGATGTCTGGGGTGCTGCAGCCGAGATCGTGGGGGTCCCCAGTGGCAGGACCCAGGCGATAAGATGTCTAGGTGTGGAGTACCCCTTTAAGGGTCCAGTGATCAGACACCGAATAGGAAAAAGCTTGTTTGATGGATGATTGGATCTTTTGTTTAGGCCTAAAAATTATTGTTATCGGCCGAACATTGCCCCATGTAAACAGGGCTTGGGGTCTGGACTGCAAGATAATTGAGCAGCATTCTGCTGCTGATGGCATGGTCCTTACACAAGGTAAGACATTTTCTGTCTCTGGTGAAGGCTGGTGCTGATGTTATACAAAGAATCATAAAGCAGGAGAATGTGCGGGCCGATGCAGGACTTAAAGGGGTACTCCACTCCTAGACATCTTATCTCCTATGCAAAGGATAGGGAATAAGATGTCTGATTGCTGGGGACCTCTGCGATCTCGGCACCCCAAACATCTGGTGCACGGAGTGAACTTCGCTCCGTGCCGGATGACTGGTGATGCAGGGTGAAGTCTGGGAAGGGGTATGATGTCACAAACCTCGGAGGTCCCCGCGATCAGACATCTTATCCCCTATCCATAAGATGGCTAGCAGCAGAGTACCCCTTTAAGAGAAGCAGGAGCAACTTTCCTGCAGGTTACTAGCCACAAAGTTAGCTGTGAATACAAAGTGATAGTGGAAATGATCCAACTACCAACCGAGATTAGTTCTAGAGAAAAGAGCAAGAACATGAGACTAGGGGTCAAGAATCGGTAACACCAATAAGTAACATTTGGCTTCAAGGTACTGTGCTTCTGTGTAAGGGTGCATTCACACCACGTTTTGTACATACGGGTGCCGGATCCGACGGGGGGAGGGGCAAACCGGGCGCTCCCGTACCCAGGCCGCATCAGCCCGTGACTCCATTTACTTTAATGACCCGACCGGAGTCAAACGGTGACTCCGGTTGGCTCAGTTTTGACCCGTATGCGGTTTCCTGACCAGACCTAAAATCGTACTATACTACGGTTTTAGGTCCGGTCCAAAATCGCACACTGGTCAAAACTGAGCCGACCGGAGTCACCGTTTGACTCCGGTCGGGTCATTAAAGTAAATGGAGTCACGGGCTGATGCGGCCTGGGTACGGGAGTGCCCGGTTTGCCCCTCCCCTTGCCAGATCCGGCACCCGTATGTACAAAACGTGGTGTGAATGCACCCGAACATGTGAAACGATGAGCTTTAGCTACAACTACATGTGAGTCAAGGTTGTTCCCGGAGAGCAGGAAAAGCGTTTATTGTCAGGGCAAACCGTCTTATGCTTAAATAATGCAGACTGTGAAAATAAATCAGACTGTCTGATAAATCTGACGCATCTTTAAAGGAGTACTCCGGCGCTTAGACATCTTATCCCCTATCCAAAGTAGGCGTGACGTCACATGCCGCCTGCCCTGTGGTCGCCGGTAATCAGACCCGGAGCGAACATGCTCCGGGGACTGATTTTAACTGGGGTGCTACGTGCAAGATCACGGGGTCCCCAGCGGCGGGACCCCCGCGATCATGCATCTTATTCCCTATCCTTTGGATGGGGGATAAGATGTCTAAGCGCTGTAGTACCCCTTTAAGTTGTCTAGCCTTAGTTTAGACCAACTATATGTTGTTTTGGAATGGTAATAGTAGCCAGCAGTGGAACGTGTCTTCAAGTTCATTCGAGAATCAAATAAAGAGTCACATACAAGTGACAGATGCAGGTGAAAGTATACAAGTGAGCAGACACATGATGTGTTTCATGTCACATGACTCTTTGTCAGAATGATGACATCAGGGCATCCCAAATTCTATCCCACCTGACACCACATCAGGATGTGTCCCATGGGAATTTAACTATGATCACCTATGCAGTCCTCCTTGCTCTTGGACCAACCCATGAAGTGTAGGATATCCTGTAGGACCCCCTGAGTCCACTTGACTGTGACTGAGTGCAACCTGTAGGTTACTACATAAAGGGTCAACGAAAGATATGGGACCCTTGATCAATATATCATGTGCAAAAATGATGATTCTATTACTGATTTAAGCAGTCTAGTGGGCACCTCCCAAAGAACCAAATTGTCAGTCCACCAATAGTTCCTAGATAGATGTTAAAGAACTAATTATAAAAAAATGTATGTAATTGTAAATTATATATTGAAAAATAACAATGCTTACAGGAAGAATTTGGCTTAACATTAACAAAATTGCTAATTTATGAGCAACACTCAATTTTTGCGTAAAGCATCAGAAAAGTAGTAAATTTTTTAAAAAAACAAGGTTTGTGTACTAATGTGCTCCTTTTTTTATACCATAAAATTGGCATGTAAGCCTGGATACATTTCCCCATAGTCTCAGGATATCTGGTCAAGCTGCTTCCCTTAAGTTGCATTAGTCTTAGCCCCAAACTTTTTCGAGGTGGACTTCAATACCCATATAATATGGGACATTTACATTCACTTAGGCTGTGCTAACACTGTAGCTACAAGTTTCCCCAATCGATCCTGCAGAAATCACTGTTTGGATCTATCATACATTGAATCCCCCACAAGTCATGTCTTCCATTATAAACAGAAAAGTCATGACACCAGTGGGAACAGAGTCTAAAATTTAATTTTGTATATTTCCTATACAGAATACCCAAGCCCCACATTGGCAAATGGATGGGCATGCGTAGCTAAATTTCCTTAGCTATATCCCATTTTATAAATGATAATAATAGGATAGGCAGTCAGTATATTACAAGTACTAAAGCTCAAGGGGGTTTAGGTTTATAATTGTGTTATCCAGTTTTTAACCCGTGTTGACTCAATCTTAATTTTTATTTGCTTGTTATTTCTTTATTATCTTTCCAGCCAATTTCCTGGACCGTTTAGAGGTTTGATAAATACATAGCCTACAGAATACTTCTATATAACAGCCATGCAGATCACGTTTTTATGGTTTATTGAGACATTCTCTATGATCAGATATACACTGCTTTCTTCATTAATGTGCGGCACAAATATCATCCGTTAATCCATATTTATTGCGTTTTCTCTTTTAGAGCTGGACGTCTTTGCTCGCATCATGCAAAAACAATATAGAGAGGCTGAAGAGAGCAGAATAGCAGGAGGCGATGACAAATTCTACCAATTAAATCTCGAGCTAAAATTATCAACGTCCTGTTCACCCGCCTAGAGGGAGCAATGAATTCCTCTACACAGATGCCCATGTACAACTATTCTCTCCTAGACTTCACCATAAAGGGCAACCTGTCTCAGCCGATCTTCGGAAATGACAGCAGAGAAGTGGATATAAAGGAGCTTGAGAAAATGGTCTTTCGCTTCGACAAGGAACCTGTGACTATAACCCTTACCGCCATGTATATCCTGTCTTTCGTTGTGGGCATCATTGGCAATATCATGTCTATTAAAGTGTTGACTAGGAAACGCACTGGCAGGACATCCAGTTTGAGCGCCACCAGAAGTCTACTTATAAATTTGGCCATCTGTGACCTCATGGTGGTCTGTGTGTGTATGCCCATCACTGTCGGTAACTTGATCTACAAAGCCTGGGTATATGGCGATTTCCTTTGTAGAGCAGTGCCCTTCATTCAAGCTGTATCCGTTTCAGCAAGCGTACTAAGTCTTACAGTTATCAGTGTTAATAGGTATTATAATGTCCATAACCCATTGAATGCTAGATCTTTCTTCACCCAGAGGAAAATTCATTGCACAATTGTGGTGGTATGGCTCCTATCCTCAAGTATCTGTTTGCCTCTAATATTTATGAATAGAATGGATGAGATAGAGATCGCCCCAGGACTTTCTATCGTATTTCCGATCTGTACAGAGATTTGGCCTCATGTCATGTTCAAGCAGGCCTACAACTTCCTCCTGTTCTGTTGTTTGTATTGCTTACCAGTCCTATTCAATATGGTCATTTGCTTCCTCACCATACGTAAATTATGGAGCTCCTCGGGCAACTTCAAAGATTGCGACTCCAGGAATCAGTCCTTACCAGTGTCCCGACTGAAGGTCAGAAAGAAAATTGCCAAAATGGTGGTGTCCTTGGTGTCCCTTTTTGCAGTTTCTTGGCTTCCTGTGTACACGCTAGATATTTGGATTGATTTTTATATTCCGAAACCTTCTCAAGACGATACTCCATCCCCTTGGATTCTTCATCTCAGGCCTTTTGCTCAATGGCTCGGACTGACAAACTCTAGCCTTAATCCGATATGTTATTGTTTTGTTGGTGATCTCTACCGGTCGGCAAAGCACATGAAGAGCATGTACCACAACAGGATGGTCTCCCTCTTTAGCTTCTCATTTTCCGATGGATCTCCATCGGCAGTCCCTAAATTGTTGTCTTACAAGAACTCTTTACACTCCACCAAAAGGTCCAAACTCAACTGCCCGTTGTCAATGGGGGACAAATGTGAAAACTGCTATCCCGGGATCAGCATGAGCGAAACCTCTGATATAACCAGCCACTCTTTGTCTTAGGGAATGGTCTTATTGAACTGTGAGTGTCGATGATCATTTGCTTTTGTAGAGATAAATTGTTCAATAGATTCCACTAAAGAATACAATTTGCATTATAGATCCGCGAACAGAACTGTGAAATCTCATTGTCTGTACACCGGCTTCCCCCAATATTGTATTTCACTTACCGTGACTAATTTACCAAACCAGAAACTCTAAGTAGACGTAAATGACCCCTCGTAATAAGATGTATGAATCAGATTTAAGACTGGTCGAAGGAACATGTTGCATTATAATTGATCAAAGAAAGTAACCAATGCCGATATAATGGGTTTGATAGTCGACCAGTGTCAGCTCTCAGCATTGTTGACTTCTGACTGTCTCGGCCGGTGGTCTCCAAAGTGTGGCCATCCAAATGTTGTAAAACTACAACTCCCAGTATGCCCGGACAGCCAAAGGCTGTCCGAGCATACTGAGGGTTGTAGTTTTCCAACATCTGGAGGGTTAAACTTTGGAGACCAACTGGTCTACACTATTGAATTCAGTTTATTATGTGTTTTATACCCATGGTTTGCCTTATATGATGGGGGCATGGCTAATGATTAAAGGACATGGCAGGGGTATGACTATGGGCATCATTGGGGCACCATTTTGGTACAAATTAGGACAACCAATAGTTGGCCTCAGGCTAAAGATATGCCAAATTTATCATAGAGAAAGAGCCGTTTTGATACATTTAGCACATTTGACTGTTTAGTCTATGTTTAAACTTTCCAAGTTTTAGACAATTTTTGCAAATCTGCCCTATAGTATATCCTGCCTTAGTGTTGTTTACAATGAATGCACATTCTGTAGAATGAATAAAGTTACTATGGTCATAGAATTACGGTGAAATAACACAAACCTACACTTTGCATGGGAGGACTAAATAAGGGTTTGATGTTAAGCTTTCCATGGATAATTGTTCCATCCATTATACTTGAGCATTCATGGATGACCATTTGTCCAAGAGACAACCCAATAGACATGGCAGTCTGCATAAAGTGTTGAAGGATGTGCAATCTTAAGCATTGCTCAATATAGTGCATATCCTAATACTGTGTAATTCTTCATTTTAAAATGAAAGATTTTCCTTTAAAGACCCATCCTTACATTTTTTTATCCTATATAAAAGTTGCATTTTTTTTAAAGCTATTTTAAAATAATACATGCTTGACGTGTATCGGAGTTGGTTAAGTTTATGACTAAGGGGGAGATCACCCTGAAACACGTCAAGAACTTGTTCTTCTGTGACACCTGTTTTGTATTTTAAAATGGATATTAAATTAAATCAAGTTTTTTATGGACTTCTGTCTAAGTGCTAGATTTTTCCTTTTTTACTTGCATGTTTTGTTCTCTGACCCTGCGGGTATCTAAGGAGCCCTTATAAAGCGCAGCAGAGGGTGAGCGGACATTATCTTTTTTCATTTTGTTATCATCTGGCCCATTTGTAAATGATGCAAATAGCAATGCAGGTATTTTTTTTTTTTTTTTTTTACCAGTACCTTTATTCATGAGTTATCTGCTCCATTCTGGTCTTCCCCTGAGCCATATGACTGCCACACCGACAGCTATAATGTGTAGAGTGGATGTGAGTTTCTTTTTTCTTTTTTGTGATACTCTCAACTACACCCTCATAGGAGTGAATAGCTGTCAGATTCATTTTGATTTTAGATCCCAATTTGGATTTGTATGCGATTGCCCACACAAAGTATATACAGGAGCAGTGACCCCTATCAAGGACAAGAGTTAATGTTGCTGTACAGTACACTGAGCAGCTAAGTTCAGAACGCCCGGGACAGGGGATGTAGTGAGTGAAACCTGCGATGCATACAGAAACTGCTTTTGTCTTATTGCCCTATAATTGCCCTCCAAAGTATATTAAGGAGCAGGGACTTCTGTCAAAGACAGCAGTCCCTGCTCCTCTACAGTTCACTAAGTGGCGTGGCTAGTGTACTTAGTGGATTAAGATCCCAATATGGATTTCAATGTGTTTCAATTACCCCACAACTGCCCACACAAAGTACATACAGGAGCAGCAACTCCTGTCAAGGACAAGAGTCCCTGCTCCTGTAGAGAACACTAAGCAGCTAAGTTCAGAGCGCCCGGGCCAGATAATTTAGTGAGTGAAAGCTGCGATGGATACAGCATCCCCGCTTCTCTCTTATTGCCCTGTGATTGCTCACACAAAGTATATACAGGAGCGGTGACTATCAAAGACAAGAGTCCCTGCTCCTGTACAGTACATAAAAGCTGCAATGCATACACACCACGGCTTATCTCTAAGGGGGAGATTTATCAAAACCTGTGCAAAGGAAAAGTTGCCCAGTTGCCCGTAGCAACCAATCAGATCCCTTCTTTCATTTTGCAGAGGCCTTGTTAAAAATGAAAGAAGCAAGCTGATTGGTTGCCATGGGCAACTGGACAACATTTAAACAAATGTGACGCGTATCACAAAATATTTTAACAAATCGTGACCATTTTTGATTAAAGGAGGACTGAAAATTAACTTATCCCCTGTCCCTAGCGGTCGGACCCCCTGGGATCTCCAGGATGGGACCCCGGCGCTCCATTCATTTCTATGGGAGCTGTACTTTGATCTTTTCGGTGCTCCCATAGAAATGAATGATGGCTGCAGCACACGCTCCTCACTGAGAGCCGGGTCCTGTCCCAGTGATCGGGGGGCCCAGCGGTCAGACCTCCCACGATCATCTACTTATCCTGTGGATAGGGGATAAGTACATTTTCGCCGAAGATCTCCTTTAACTCTTTTCTTGTTTTCATTTCAATGAGTACTATAAAGGGCCAATAACTCACAAATAAAGGCATCAATAAGATGACCTGCCCTGCTATCCATGTCATGTACCTAACAAACAGTTACAATTTTAGGAGTGCTCTTTTACCTGGGCACTATTTTAATATTTTACATGAACCAGAAAGTTATTTATGTGGAAACCCCTCTTGATTTTTATACAATACATGGGGATATTTATCACTTTTATAAGAATATTTATTAAGATCTCATACACGGTAAAGTTAAATATATTAGTCGGAAGCAAGAAGAAGAAGTCAAGAGGAGACAATATTTTTTAAGATACAAAACTTTTTTATATCCATAATAATATTAATAATAAAAATGTGAAAAATTATATATATAATGTGACATCATGAGTACGATTGCGTAATGGTACAAAGAATATTTGATATAATATTAATATTTTTTACAGATTTTTGCTGGTATGGGAAAACCAAAAGATGTTAAAGGGATACTCCGGTGTTTAGACATCTTATCCCCTATCCAAAGGATAGGGGATAAGATGCCTAATCGTGGGGGTCCCACCGCTGGGGACCCCTGTGATCTTGCATGCAGCACCCCAGTTAAAATCAGTGTCACGCCCCCACCCATAGGCTTGCATTGAGGGGCGGAGGCGTGACGTCACACGCCACCGGCCCTGTGGTCACCGGTAATCAGACCCGGAGCGAACATGCTCCGGGCACTGATTTTAACTGGGGTGCTGCGTGCAAGATCACGGGGGGTCCCCAGCGGTGGGACCCCCACGATCAGGCATCTTATCCCCTATCCTTTGGATAGGGGATAAGATGTCTAAGCGCCGGAGTACACCTTTAAAGGGAATTAGAAAAACATCTCCAAAAACAGTGCCACACTTGTCCACATGTAGTGTCTGGTATTGCAGTTCAGCGCTATTCAATTCAGTGGAGCTAAGCTACAATACCATCCTAATCCAAAGGGCAAACTTCTTGTTACAGTATGGCTTCCCATTTTAAACAACAATTGGTTAAGATACAGAAAACTTTAAAATAAGGTTAATTGCCACTTTCTACAGCTTTAAATGGATACTCCACTGGGAACATTTTGTTCCGAAGGCTGGGTAGGACTACGGGGGTTGTGACATCATGGCCACGCCCCTTGTGTCATCATTCCCCCTCAATACAAATCTGTGGAAAGGGGCGTGGCGGCTGCCACAAAATGTTCCGAATGCTGGGACAGTGGAATACCCCTTTAAGCTGAAACAAAAAATAAGATGTCCCCCGTGATCTGTTTGCATTGGTATATTCCTATGATCAGCTTAAAGGAGATATATCACGCTGAAGAACTATCCCCTATCCAAAGGAAAGGTCTGACTCCTGGTACTCCCCACGATCTCCTGTATGGGGCCCTGGCTCTCCCCGTGAGCGGGGCGTTCCGACACTCCCCCTCCATGTATCTCTTAGGGAAAGTCATTTGGCTATCTTTGGTTCGCCCATAGAGATATATGGATGGGACCTGTCAGCCACCGCTTTGTGCGGGGGTCGTGACGCTCCGTTTCCAGGGCCCCGTACAGGAGATTCCCAGTGGTCGGACTCCCTGTGATCTAAAACTTATCCCCTATCCTTTCAATAGGGGATAGGTTTTTCAACATGATACTTCTCCTTTTAGTGTTTAAAGGAAAACGGGCATCCTGTTCACCCACAGTAAACCTGGTCCCACCTGGTCCCTCTGAAGATCGGTTTCTATTTGTGGTGAATTGCGCACTGGGGGCGGGCCCACCGGCTGGATTTGAATATTCAAAGTCGCTGGTCACGTGAGCGCTTGTGCCTACCGAGCGCTCACATGACCAGCACCCATGAATATTAAAATCCAGCTGGCAGGCCCGCCTTCAGCGCAATTCAGCACAGATAGACGCTGGACTGAGGGTATGTATATTAGTCAGAGACTAAGAACAAGAACAGACCACTTCACATAGATAAAGGGGGATTCTGATGATACAAAAGAGTAAACTCAATACCTTTTTCAGCTCTGTTTCTGCTATAGAATGTAAAGCATACAGTGGCAATAAATAAAATATATTCCGAAAACCACAGTGTGAAATCACCCATATGTTGCATAAAATATGAGTCAACACATGAAAGGGAATCTCTTAGCTTTATTTGCTGCTAAGAGACATTGTCGGATAGATGTTATGGTATTAAAGCAAACTGTGCCTTTCCTAGGGCTGATGGCAATTGCAAATTATTCATCAGCCAAGTGTCAAATAGGCGGAGCTAAGCTACCCAAGTGTCCCAACCTGGCACATTTATGTGGTGAGGGTGGGATGAGGGCAGATGGAATTACCCTAGGGGCAGGGGGCATTAACCCCTTGTGTTTGTGACGCCAGGGCATGGTTTATCTTCTACACCACCCAAAGGAATACCGCTGGATCTTGGGCTAGGGATGGGGGCAAATAATGACTCTGACGCCAAGTTACGGAACAACGGAAGCTTTACTGAGTCAGACAGATGTAACAGTCTATACAGCTTGGCTGGGCCCCAGGAGGTGACCAGTGACTTCAGAGACCTCAGGGCTTGCTGGGACTTATATTGGACTTGGACAATTTGGATGTCGGCCACGCTGACTGAAGACAGGATCACTTGGACTGACTTGGCTATGGCAGACTATGACTGACTTCACCCCTTCTGTAGCTTACCAGGCTTTGACTTGACCTGTGGGGCAATGGACTCCAGACACACACCTAGGACCTCACTGTAGTTCAGCAAAGAATCCAAGAGAGTGAGCTATCTCCACCCAGTTCTTATATAGGGGAGACTAGGAGGCGTCCCATAGGTCACCCTTATGTCACATGGTCACTGACACCTCACTGGATTACAATCACATGACATCAGGTTAATCACGTGTCAACTATTCTTAAAGCTTTAACACATTACAGGCATCATACAGAAGATAACACACATACAAATGAATATGCAAGGGGAACAAATGCAGGGGGGGCCCAGGGGACACTGTAGGGAGGCTGCCTGACGGGGCAGCAAGGGTACAGGGGTGTAACTACTGTACTGGGCCACCACATTTACACCTCCCAGCCCCTCCTCGATTGGCATACAGAGCCCTGTACATCAAGGAGGTGAAGACAAGCAAGTAGGTTGCCAGGTTGAGACACTTGAGCCACTCGGCTCCACCTCATTGACACTTGGATGAGAAAAACAAAGATTTTATAAGTTTGGCAACCACTATCAGCTCCATGAAAGGTCTAGATTGCTTTTATACCTTAACAGCTATCCAACGGTGTCTGGCAGCAAATACAGCTGACAGATTTCCATTGAAAAAAATTGTAAATATGGGACCCTAATGCAATGTAATCTATTCATTTGTATTTTTTCATAAGCATGAAATAAATTATTTTCTAAAAAAAATAAACGTTATTGTGTTATTTTATTCCAACTGATGTCACATCTAGGCTCTAGAGCAGTGGTCTCCAACCTGCGGACCTCCAGATGTTGCAAAACTACAACTCCCAGCATGCCCGGACAGCCGTTGGCTGTCCGGGCATGCTGGGAGTTGTAGTTTTGCAACATCTGGAGGTCCGCAGGTTGGAGACCACTGCTCTAGAGTCTCGGGTGCCTCACACACCCTTTCTCTCATAGGATGTTATTAGTATTATAAATGGGGGTCCTGTGACAGATAATCCAGTGCCAGTTTTTGAGGCCTAGCCTTAGGTTGGGAACCACTGTGATAGGCAGAATGACTGGATAAGACTTGGAATGATACATTTGTTCTGGGCCTTCCCTTAGAGCTTCTCCACACACCTCACACCTTTACCACACTGGAGCTCAGACTACACTAAACTGGAGTAACTCCACCCCCCCCCCCCCCCCACTACACTATATGGCCAAGAATTTAGGGGTTCCCATTGGGCATACAGGGTCTCATGGGCTTGCACTGCTCCACTCTTAAAGGTACAAAACGTATATAAATAACACATAACATAATACTTATGAAAAAAATATATTAACCATTTGATAGAGTGCATCAACATGATAACAGTGATGACCAGTCCTTTAGTGGGCCCAAAACCTGTGCCGCAGGTCCACCTGAGGAAGTTGGAAGCCAGCCGACAGCCTTTGGTGCTGGGACACCACATATACCTTGTGGAAGAGATGACGCTCTTGTTCTCATATTCTGTCCTCAAATCCCAAACTCACATCTAATCCTCATATCCTGTCCTCATATACCAAACTGATATCTCAACCTAATATCCCATCCTCATATCTCATCTTTAAATCCTGTCCTCATATCCCGACCTCAATTCGTGTCCTCATATCCCGTTCTCAAATCTCGACCTCATATTGTTTCCTCATATTGTTTCCTCAAATCCTGTCCTCATATCCCGACCTCATATCCTGTGCTTATATCCTGACCTCATATTCCAACCTCATATCCCGACTTATAGCCCGACCTCATATCCTGTTCTCATATCTCAACCTCATGTCCCAACCTTATACCCTGTCCTCATATTCTTTTCTAATATCCCAATCTCATATCCTCACCTCATATCCCAACCTCATATCCTGGCCTTATAGCCCAACCTCATATCCTGTTCTCAGATTTCAACCTCATATCCCGTCCTCATATCCTGTTCTCATATCCCGTCCTCATACCTCAACCTCATATCCTGTTCTCATATCCTGTTCTCATATCCCGTCCTCATATCCAGACCTCATATCTTGTCCTCATCATATCGTTTCCTCATATCTTGTCCTCATATCCTGACCTCATATCCCATCCTCATATCCCGTCCTCATATCCTGTTCTCATATCCCAACCTCATAACCCATCCTCATATCCTGTCCTCATATCCCGTCCTCATATCCTGTCCTCATATCCCGTCCTCATATCCCGTCCTCATATCCTGTTCTCATATCCCGTCCTCATATCCTGTCCTCATATCTCGTCCTCATATCCTGACCTCATACCCCGACCTCATACCCCGACCTCATATCCTGTCCTCATATCCAGACCTCATATCTTGTCCTCATCATATCCTTTCCTCATATCTTGACCTCATATCCTGTCCTCATATCCCGTCCCTATACTCCGACCTCATATCCTGTCCTCATATCCTGTCCTCATATCCAGACCTCATATCTTGTCCTCATCATATCCTTTCCTCATATCCTTTCCTCATTTCCTGACCTCATATCCCATCCTCATATCCCATCCTCATACC
Source organism: Hyla sarda (assembly GCF_029499605.1). Taxonomy (NCBI): domain Eukaryota; kingdom Metazoa; phylum Chordata; class Amphibia; order Anura; family Hylidae; genus Hyla; species Hyla sarda. Next base: position 198,645,031 of record NC_079196.1, on the reverse strand, counting down.
CTATCCTTAAACTTGAGCGTTTCACCTTATTTCTACAGTCAGCAGCTCAATCCCCAACTCCCACTGCCAAACTGGGATCGACCTCCTGGTAGGAACGAAGACAATATAATTATCCTCTCCAGCAGTTCCTGAGATGCATTCTTTATAATTATTATTTGTTACAGAAAGTTGCTTTTTATACTGTTCTTATTCTCCTGACTCTGGAGATAGGATTTCCTATGGAATCCATAGCAGGTGGAAGAACAGTGGGCGATTTATATTTGTTTCATTGTTCCAATTCCCATGTAACCACCTCGCAGGGGAAATGTAGTATTATATAATTCTAGTGAAATCAATGGGCTGTCCCTGTAATGAAGGGTCCTCCGTATAATGAAGGGTCCTCCGTATAATGAAGGGTCCTCCATATAATGAAGGGTCCTCCAGGAAAGGAGGCACTCTTTGAAGCCACTCACTATATTTGAAGCAGTCCCCAAATAAAGCAGCATCCAAATATTACTCTATAATACTGTTATATAAATAAATAAATATGTAAACAGTAACCCCCCGACCTACGATGGCCCCGACGTATGATCATTTCAACATACGATGGCCTCTTCTAAACGGCTGTTGGGGCCATCGCATAAACGGCTATCCGGAAGCGCAGACTGCTTCAGCTGCCACCGGATAGCTGTTTACGGTGCCCCGTGTGGTCCGCTGACGATCACTTACCTGTCCTCGGGGCTCCGGCGCGTCCTCTTCGGGATCCCCTGCATCGTCGGCGCTCTCCATCGACATCATCACGTCGCTGCGCACGCCGTCCCATCATCCAATAGGAGCGGCATGCGTAGCGACGTGATGGCGGCGACGGAGAGCGAGGATGTCGGGGAAGCAGAGGCCTTTCCGGAGCGTCGGGGACATCACGGGGACGCGGTGACAGCGATGGAAGGCGACATCCAGGGCAGCGGTGACGAGTGGTGACGGTCCGGAGCGGCGGGGACAGGTGAGTATAACCTCCAATACCAGTGGTCTTCAACCTGCGGACCTCCAGATGTTGCAAAACTACAACTCCCAGCATGCCCGGACAGCCAACGGCTGTCCGGGCATGCTGGGTTTTGTAGTTTTGCAACATCTGGAGGTCCGCAGGTTGTAGACCACTGTCCTATACTTTACATTGCACGGATCCCTCAACATACGATGGTTTCAACAAACGATGGTCCATTTGGAACGGATTACCATGGTATGTTGAGGGACCACTGTATTTATTCCAGTAAAGCTTAGTATAGGGGAAAAGTGTCTGATGGTGTCGGGGGCAGTCCCCAGGAAGGGTGCATGTTGACCCCCACATGAAGCTGCGGCCAACACATCTGCTCCATGTATCTCTATGGGCTTCATGCGGGGGTCAACATGCCCTGTTTCTGGGGACTGGCGGGGTGCTGTTCAGGACTGTGCTGGGACTTCCCACGATCAGACACTTATCCCCTATCCTCCATGATAGTTCTCCTTTAAGATAGGTTCTCTCCCTCATTCCTCCCACAGTTATCTTATACAAGCACTCATCACTCACTGTCTGGCAGAGCGGCTGCTGTTTCTGGCTCTTCAGTCTCCGGTTACGTTCACACGGCAGAAAGTCTGTGTGGAAGTTTGCCGGAATATTCAGCACGGACATTACACTGAAGAAGAGTCTCATTGATTTCTATGGGATTCTGCTGCCCTGTTCACACTGTGGAATTTCTGCTGCAGATATTTCTGCTGTGGTAATCCCAATTCCGGCGTCTGCAAAAAGAATATACTATTCTTTTAGCGGATTTCACTTTGAAATGCATTTCCATCTATGAGACAGTGCATTTCCAAGCGGTCTCAGCACTCACTGGATTGTTCAAATGTGCAGAATGTCCACCCATGGTTTAAATGGGGACATTCCGCACATTTTACGGTATGTGAACCCGGCCTCACTGCAACTGCTCGATCTCCTGGTCCTCCTCACAAAATGCAGGTTACACCGAGGAGAGGAGTAGGAGAGGGCAAGGGCCCGTCAGCAGTATTTTTTCTAGTCAGCTCTTTGCTGCCCCTCTTCTGACAGCAGGGGTTACTGCCTGAGGCTGCTAATACAACTGGCCTCATGGCCGAAGCGCCCCTGAGTCTATAAGACTTCCGGTACATCTCCTGACAACATTACTCTCAGGCTGCAGAGATTGCCCGGGACTTTTAAATGTCCTACTGACCTGTCCGCCAAGTAGGTACAGAGAATAGTTAGTGCTGGGCATGGTACATTAGAACCTCATATTTCCTCCTCATTTCCTGTCTTCATATCCTGGCCTCATATCCCCTTCCTTATATCCCCACCTCATATCACAACCTCATATCCTTCCTTATATCCCGCCCTCATATCTGGTCCGTATATCCCATCCTCATATCCTGTTCTCATATCCTGTCCTCATATCTTGTCCTTAAATCCCGACCTTATATCTTATCCTTATATCCTTACCTCATAGTCCGTCCTCATATCTCATTCTTATATATTGCCCTCATATCCAGTCCTAATATCCCATCCTCATATCCTGTCCTCATATCCCGTCTTCATATCTCACCCTCATATCTCAACCTCATATCCTGTCATCATATCCTTACCTCCTAGTCCATCCTCATATCTTGTCCTCATATCCAGTCCTAATATCTCATCCTCATATCCCGTCCTCATATCTCGTCCTTATATCCTGACCTTATATCTTGTCCTCATATCCTTACCTCATAGTCCGTCCTCACATCTCATTCTTATATCTTGCCCTATCCTGTCCTCATATCCTGTCCTCATATCTCATCCTCATATCTCGACCTCATATCCCGTCCTCATATCTCGTCCTTATATCCCGACCTTATATCTTGTCCTCATATCCTTACCTCATAGTCCGTCCTCATATCTCATTCTAATATCTTGCCCTCATATCCAGTCCTAATATCCCATCCTCATATCCTGTCCTTATATCCTGGCCTCATATCTCATCCTCATATCTCATCCTCATATCTCATCCTCATATCCCGTCCTCATATCTCATCCTCATATCTCGACCTCATATCCCGTCCTCATCCTCATATCTCGACCTCATATCCTGTCCTCATATCTCATCCTCATATCTCATCCTCATATCTCGACCTCATATCCCGTCCTCATCCTCATCCTCATATCTCGACCTCATATCCTGTTCTCATCCTCATATCTCATCCTCATATCTCGACCTCATATCCCGTCCTCATATCTCATCCTCATATCTTGCCCTCATATCCTGTCCTGATATCCCATCCTCATATCCTGTCCTCATATCCTGTCCTCATATCTCATCCTCATATCCTGTCCTCATATCCTGTCCTCATATCTCATACTCATATCTCGACCTCATATCCCGTCCACATATCCGAAGTGGACACCCCCTTTAACATCACCTTTTTTTTAATGAAACAAATATAAAATCTTCTAGTGTTCTTCCGCCTGCTATGGATCCTATAGGGAACTCTATCACTAAAGTCAGGAGAATAGGGAAAGTATAAAAAGCAATTTTCTGTAACAAATAATAATTATAAAGAATGCGTCTCAGTAACTGCTGCAGAGGATAATTATATTGTCTTCCTTCTTAGCGGGAGTTCGATCCTGGTTTGGCAGTGGGGGTTGGGGATTGAGCTGCTGAATGTAGAGTTAAGAGGAAATGCTCAAGTTTGAGAGAAAAAAATCTAGCTGCTATTGTCATGAAAAATGACTGTGGAGACCATAAAAGAAGTGTTAGATATACAACAGGATTATAGAAACGGCTTTGTGATTACCATTCCACAACAGTCAGCCTCCCACTATGTAGAGCCCCAATGTACCGGCCTGGACATGTTATGGATATGTGGGCAAATATTAATAAATCTGCTTGGAAAAAGATCTAATGGGATCCTCTGGAAGTCTAAAATGTTGACTTCCTGGGGTTCCGGAGGGGGGGATTGAAATGACACAGGGGGATCAGAGGGGGGAAATAAAAAAGATGGCATAGAAGGTTTGGAAGGGGAATAAAAATGGCACGGGGGGGGGGGGGGGGGTGAAATGAATCCTCCTGTGCCATTTTAATTGATTCCCCCCCCGATCTCCCAGTGCCATTTCAATTGATATACATTTTAATAGATCCCCCCCTCTCTGATCCCCCTGCCATATGCATGATTCTCCCCTCCCCCTGCCATATTGATGATCCCTGTGCCTTACCTGGCCTGTTTGTCTCCAAGCTCAGAGGCAGGCAGCTTCTCCTAGCGCCATTGGTCTTCTGGGCAGACAGGACTGACAAGTCACATCAAGGGCATCACTAGTCATAGCCGTCAGCCAAAGCCACAGCTCACTGAACCTACTGATTTAAAGTGGCAGTGGCCGTGGCTGTGGCTCTGTTGTGGCCACTTAAAACAGTGAGCTGCGGTGGCTTCTGCGCTGCAGCTTATCTGATTCTGGCAAGGCGGCGGGCGCTATTAACTGAAAAATACCAGCTATTGCATACAGAATTACCATACGGGACATAGAATTACCGGCTGGGTGGCAACCCTGCCCTATAACCCTTGTCCATACAGAGCAATGAACTGGTTGGTTGGGCGAGAGACTTTAGATGTAGCTCCTGGAGTCTCTTCCTGTTTTGGGACTATAGTCTCCTTCTGGAGAATCGTTTTGCCTAGCTTACATTCCCAATCATGTCCTAAGGCTTCTTATAAGAGTCTGACACTGACTTAAAGGAAAAGCTACCTCCAAAAGGTGAGATCAGAGAGCTGCTTTGCATATCTGTGGTGGCCCAGTACAGGCGTTGTACTCCTGTACCCTTGCACTGTCAGGCAGCCTCCCTGCAGTGTCCCCTGGGCCCCCTGCATCTGTTCCCCTTGTACAATTATTGTTATGCTATGTAATGTATATAAAATGTTGTAGCTTTAAGAACCAGTGTCATGTGATTGTAACCCAGTGAGGCATCAGTGACCATGTGACCTGAGGGTGACCTATGGGACCCCTCCTAGTCTCCCCCATAAAAGCCCTGGGAGGAGCTAGCTCTGTCTCTTGAGTTCCAGTTAAGTCTTTGCTGAACCACAGTGCAGTCAGGTCCTAGGTGTGGCTGGAGTCCAGAGGAGGCCTAAAGTCTGTCAACAGCCACAAGGCTACAAGTCCACTACCCCCAGGTCCAAGTCAGAGCTGGTAAGCTATAAACGGGTGTAGTCAGTCAAGTCAAAGTCAACCTGTCTTCAGTCAGCATGGCCTGCATCACAATTGTCCCAGTCCACTACAAGTCCCAGCAAGCCCTAAGGTCTCTGAAGTCACTGGTCACCTCCTTGGGACTGGCTAAGCTGTATAGACTATTCCATCTGTCTAATTCAGTAAAGCTGCCTTTTTTCCGTAACTTGGTGTTGGAGTCATTTTTACCCCCATGCCTAGCCCAGGATCCAGCGGTATACCTTAAGGTGGTATTGAGGATAAACCACACCCTGGCGTCACGAATACAAGGGGTTAATGCCATCTGCCCCTAGGGTAATTCCATCTGCCCTGCATCTCACACCCTCTACCACATATCCTTCTTCCTTCTTCAGTGGAACATGAATGGCCTAAAGGTCCCCGCACGTTCTTATGTAGTTCTGCTCAAGGAGAAACATTTTTCTTTTGGTCCCACAACAAAAGGCCTCCGCCATACTAATGAGGAACAATAACCCTGAAACAGTCGTCTACAGAAGGGTATACTCTTCTTCCAGAGAGTTGTCTGATTTGGCTTACATTCCCAGTCATGTCCTAAAGCTTCTTATCAAAGCTAGGCACTGACTTAAAGGAAAAACTACACCCAAAGATGCCATCAGAGAGCTGCTTTGTACATTCCTAAAATCCCCAAAATCCCCAGTGGGGTGTGATTTTTATGAAGTTTTGCTCGAGGAGAAAAAGTTTCTTTTGGCCCTACAACAAAGGGCCTCTCTGCAGCATTCAGCACCCTGCTCTGTACTGATGAGGGCCATTAACCCTGAAACAGCTGTCTACAGATGAATACACTCTCCTCCTAGAGCGTTATCTGGTTTGACTTACATTCCCAATCATGTCCCAAAGCTTAGTCAGACACTGACTACAAGCAAAAACGACATCCAAAAGGTGGAAACTGAGAGCTGCATATCCTTCTTTCTAGTAATGTTTAAAGGATCCATTAAGGAATGGACATTGTTTTGGGGGCACAATGGGGGAGATTTATCAAAACCTGTCCAGAGGAAAAGTTGCCAGTTGCCCATAGCAACCAATCAGATCGCTGCTTTCATTTTGCAGAGGCCTTGTTAAAAATGAAAGAAGGGATCTGATTGGTTGCTATGGGCAACTGGGCAACTTTTCCTTTGCACAGGTTTTGATAAATCTCCCCCAATATGTTTATAACAGACATAAAATAAGACAATCAATGCCTTGTTTAATTATGTAACGTTCTTAAATAACCCTAGGCTCCAGTCATGTGGATGACATTCCGGTTTTATGAACAAATCATATAAATACAGTGGTCCCTCAACATACGATGGTAATCCGTTCCAAATGGACCATCATTTGTTGAAACCATTGTGTGTTGAGGGATCCGTGCAATGTAAAGTATAGGACAGTGGTCTACAACCTGCGGACCTCCAGATGTTGCAAAACTACAACACCCAGCATGCCCGGACAGCCAACGGCTGTCCGGGCATGCTGGGAGTTGTAGTTTTGCAACATCTGGAGGTCCGCAGGTTGAAGACCACTGGTATAGGAAGTTGTACTCACCTGTCCCCGCCGCTCCGGACTGTCACCGCGCGTCACCGCTGCCCTGGATGTCGCCTTCCATCGCTGTCGCCACGTCCCCGGGGTGTCCCCGATGCTCCGGCAAGGCCTCTGCTTCCCCGGCATCCTCGCTCTCCGTCACCGCCATCACGTCGCTACGCACGCCGCTCCTATTGGATGACGGGACAGCGTGCGCAGCGACGTGATGACGACGATGGAGAGCGCCGGCGATGCAGGGGGATCCCGAAGAGTATGCGCCGGAGCCCCGAGGACAGGTAAGTGATCGTCAGCGGACCACACGGGGAACCGTAAACGGCTATCCGGTGGCAGCTGAAGAAGTCTGCGCTGCCGGATAGCCGTTTATGCGATGGCCCCGACATACAAAAGCATCGTATGTTGAAGTGATCGTATGTCGGGGCCATCGTAGGTCGGGGGGGTCACTGTATAGTTTTATGTCTCTAGGAGACAAAGGGATGATTGATTCGCTTATTTGGCGCCCCTACCCTATAGGTTTCCATTAAAAAAAGAATTCAGAATTTTCTTTGACAGTTAATAACTGAATAAATTGAGCTGAAATTAATATTAAAAGCAACGAGAACAAGTACTGACTACTGTGACCGAGCGCCGGCAAATAGAGGATGGCTTTGTTATATTATCTCTTCTTCCGCTGGGACTGGAGTTTCCCAATTCACATAAGAACAAAAGATTTGTCCGACGCGTCTGTTCCGAAGAATGATGGCTCCCGAGAGGACAATGAAACACAAAGGGTGGACTTCTAATATAGGAAGACTTCTTATTCTCTACATGCAATGCCTTCATTTCCCTCTCATCTATAAATCACAGAAATGTTCCGGGCTGTAGGATGACTACATTCTTAATGGATACTTCAGTTCAAATATTGAGGTCTTGTCAATAGGATGACAACATTTCACATGTTATCAAAACAGACTGGAGTTCATTCCAAGAGTAGTAGACAACGTAACAAGGCCCAGTCCAGAGGACTGTCGAGAAAACGTGAAGCATCGGGGACTTGGGAAAATTCTGTAGAACAAAGAAAACGAAAACTCCAGGAGGGAAGAGAGGGGAAGGAAAGGAATGGGAAGGAAGGAAGAGGAGGGGAAGGGAAGGAAGAGGAGGGGAAGGAAAGGAAGAGAGGGGAAGGAAAGGAATGGGAAGGAAGGAAGGAAGAGGAGGGGAAGGGAAGGAATGGGAAAGAAGGAAGAGGAGGGGAAGGGAAGGAAGAGAGGGGAAGGAAAGGAATGGGAAGGAAGGAAGAGGAGGGGAAGGAAGGAATGGGAAGGAAGGAAGAGGAGGGGAAGGAAAGGAATGGGAAAGAAGGAAGAGGAGGGGAAGGGAAGGAAGAGAGGGGAAGGAAAGGAATGGGAAGGAAGGAAGGAAGAGGAGGGGAAGGGAAGGAATGGGAAAGAAGGAAGAGGAGGGGAAGGGAAGGAAGAGAGGGGAAGGAAAGGAATGGGAAGGAAGGAAGGAAGAGGAGGGGAAGGGAAGGAAGAGAGGGGAAGGAAAGGAATGGGAAAGAAGGAAGAGGAGGGGAAGGGAAGGAAGAGAGGGGAAGGAAAGGAATGGGAAGGAAGGAAGGAAGAGGAGGGGAAGGAAAGGAATGGGAAAGAAGGAAGAGGAGGGGAAGGGAAGGAAGAGAGGGGAAGGAAAGGAATGGGAAGGAAGGAAGGAAGAGGAGGGGAAGGGAAGGAAGAGAGGGGAAGGAAAGGAATGGGAAAGAAGGAAGAGGAGGGGAAGGGAAGGAAGAGAGGGGAAGGAAAGGAATGGGAAGGAAGGAAGAGGAGGGGAAGGAAGGAATGGGAAGGAAGGAAGGAAGGAAGAGGAGGGGAAGGAAAGGAATGGGAAGGAAGGAAGAGGAGGGGAAGGGAAGGAAGAGAGGGGAAGGAAAGGAATGGGAAAGAAGGAAGAGGAGGGGAAGGGAAGGAAGAGAGGGGAAGGAAAGGAATGGGAAGGAAGGAAGAGGAGGGGAAGGAAGGAATGGAAAGGAAGGAAGGAAGGAAGAGGAGGGGAAGGAAAGGAATGGGAAGGAAGGAAGAGGAGGGGAAGGGAAGGAAGAGAGGGGAAGGAAAGGAATGGGAAAGAAGGAAGAGGAGGAGAAGGGAAGGAAGAGAGGGGAAGGAAAGGAATGGGAAGGAAGGAAGAGGAGGGGAAGGAAGGAAGGAAGGAAGAGGAGGGGAAGGAAAGGAATGGGAAAGAAGGAAGAGGAGGGGAAGGGAAGGAAGAGAGGGGAAGGAAAGGAATGGGAAAGAAGGAAGAGGAGGGGAAGGGAAGGAAGAGAGGGGAAGGAAAGGAATGGGAAGGAAGGAAGAGGAGGGGAAGGAAGGAAGAGGAGGGGAAGGGAAGGAATGGGAAGGAAGGAAGAGGAGGGGAAGGAAAAGGAGGGGAAGGGAAAATGAGAAATAAAGGAAGAGAAGGGTAAGGGAAGAATAGCAAAGGGAAGAGAAGAAAATTAAAGAAATGGAAAGTACATGGAGGGAAAGATAGTATAGAATGGGAAGGGAATGGTAAGAGAAAGAAAGAAAGAAATACAATTAAATGGGTCCTCTGGAAGTCTAAGATGTTGACAATCCTCACCCCCCCCCCCCACCCTCCCTTCCATATCTGTGCGGAGACAGCAGCCACATCTTAGCACTTACCCCAGTATTACAGCCGGACCCCAACAAGCGTTTGGAAAGAAAGCTTGAAGGCTCAGTCCAGATAAGTTTCTAGAAAACTGGAAGCATTGGGGACTTGGGAAAAAAATCTGTAGAAAAAGAAAACAAAAACTCCAACAGGAGGGAAGGTAATGGAAGAGAAGGGGATGAAAGGAATGGAATGGCTGGAAGGGAAAGGGAAGGAAAGAAACTTATAGGAAGAAAAGGAAAGGGCAGGATAAGATGGAAAGGAAGGAAATGGAATGGAGGGGAATGGAAAGGAAGGGGGAAAGGAATTAAATGAATCATACTCGTTATATTTAGATAGATAGATAGATAGATAGATATGAGATAGATAGATAGATATATATGAGATAGATATGAGATAAATAGATATGAGATAGATAGATAGATATGAGATAGATAGATATATATGAGATATAGATAGATATGAAATAGATAAATAATAGATAGATATGAGATAGATAGATATGAGATAGATAGATAGATATGAGATATAGATAGATATGAGATAAATAAATAATAGATAGATATGAGATAGATAGATAGATAGATAGATAAGTACCTCACTTTTTCATTTTTTTTCATTTTTTGCACTATAGCTGTATAGCATTTCATGTTTTATCTTTGTGCTGGCAGTGTGCTGCTGTATTCTCCTGTTGCTGTATATTTAGCCTAGCAGCGTGCACCTGTATGCCAGGTCCATGCAGTAGTTTGGGATCAGCATGTGCTGCCCAACGTATCCTTGTTTGTGTTATACATATGGGGGAGTGGCTGCCTCCATGTTGGCTCCTGCACCCCACCCACCTCTATTAGGTGTGTATAAACTGATCACACAGAGGCATATTCATAGTGTAGGGTTCGTCCCGATGAGGTCACCTTACCGTGGTGGGACGGTCCAAGCTATGTGGCCACCAAATTGTGAGCTAAGTACCTAACTTTTTCATTTTTTTATGCACTATAGCTGTATAGCATTTCATGTTTTATCTATATCTTTGTGCTAGCAGTGTGCTTCTGTATTCTCCTGTTGCTGTATATTTAGCCTAGCAGCGTGCACCTGTATGCCAGGTCCATATAATAGTTTGGGATCAGTATGTGCTGGCTAACTTATCCTTGTTTATATAGATAGATATGAGATAGATAGATAGATAGATATGAGATAGATATGAGATAGATAGATAGATAGATATGAGATAGATAGATATGAGATAGATAGACATGAGATAGATATGAGATAGATAGATAGATAATAGATAATAGATAGATATGAGATAGATATGAGATAGATATGAGATAGATAGATATGAGATAGATAGATATCTAGGAAGGATGCCGCAGCACACAAAAAGAGTTCAGGTGCAAAAAAACTGTGGTTTATTCCATGGTAATACAAGCAAGCTTGTTGTATTACCATGGAATAAACCACTGTTTTTTGCACCTGAACTCTTTTTGTGTGCTGCGGCATCCTTCCTAGATGTCTGACTTGCTTTGACCAAAGCTTTTTTCGCCGCTTGCACCAGCACTATGGTACAATAGGACGTGCTGCTCCAACCTGGTCTTTGTAGATAGATAGATAGATAGATAGATAGATAGATAGATAGATAGATAGACGGATAGAGTTTTCTAACAGCTGGCGAGCCACAGGTTGGGGACCTGTTCTGACCCTTTATATGTAATGGTGGACAATAATCATTAGAAATTCTTATCTTCGCTGCCATGTGACATCAGTTTAAATATTCAAAATGTGTTTAATTTTCATAAACCCCATTTAAAATGTCATTTGGACCGATCTTTTAAACACATAACACAGATTTAATTCAATTCGGGACCATTAGCCGTGTTTATAGACTCATTGACCAGCTGTGAGATTCAGCCACGAATCATACCGGATGCCAGTTCTATCAGATATCTACTGAACATAATATCCAGAAGAAATCTAACCACACAAAAATAAGGGATAATAACAGATATTTTCCTCTTCAAACATCAGTAAAATCTATGATCTAAGGGGGTTCTCTACTTTTGGAAATCAGTTTTTGTTAGAAGGGTCCATCTGTCCTCCGGTGAATGACTGTTTCCCTACAGCGCCACCACAGGAGAATTATAGTATAACACTTTTCCTGTTATAATTAATATGCTGTTCTTTGCAGCTTTCCTCTATGTAGGACACAAATACAAACCTCTTATATGAATATCCCCTTGAAAAAGAGATTCAAATGTTGTCACATGAAGAACACTTCTTCTATAAGTACCATATATAATTACAGGAATATAGCTGTTTCCATAGCGTTTTTACTTGTTTCCATGGCTCTCCATCCATTCCTAGCTTGCATGCTGCACCAGGGAAACCCTGATCTGAGGAAGGGAGGGCTTCTCCCGAAATGCGTAATCTTGTCTTTTATAATTTTTTGTTTAATAAACTGTCCTGCTGAGGACTACTTCTTAAAGGGGGTACTCCGGTGGAAAACTTTTTTTTTTTTTTTTAAATGAACTGATGCCAGAAAGTTAAACAGATTTTTAAATTACTTCTATTAAAAAACCTTAATCCTTACAGTACCTTATTAGCAGCTGTATGATACAGAGGAAATTATTTTCTTTTTGAATTTCTCTTTTGTCTTGTCCACAGTGCTCTCTGCTGACATCTCTGTCCATGTCAGGAACTGTCCAGAGAAGCATAGGTTTGCTATGGGGATTTTCTCCTGCTCTGGACAGTTCCTGATACGAGCATCAGGTGTCAGCAGAGAGCACTGTGTGGACTGGACAAAAAAGGAAATTCAAAAAGAAAATGATTTCCTCTGTAGCATACAGCTGCTAATAAGTACTGGAAGGACAATTTTTTTTATAGAAGTAATTTACAAATCTGTTTAACTTTCTGGCACCAGTTGATTTAAAAATAAAAATGTTTTCCACTGGAGTACTCTTTTAAAGGGATACTCTGGTGGAAAACTTTTTTTTTTTTTTTAAATCAACTGGTGCCAGAAAGTTAAACAGATTTGTAAATTACTTCTATTAAAAAAATCTTAATCCTTCCAGTATTTATTAGCTGCTGAATACTACAGAGGAAATTATTTTCTTTTTGGAACACAGAGCTCTCTGCTGACATCATGACCACAGTGCTCTCTGCTGACATCTCTGTCCATTTTAGGAACTGTCCAGAGCAGCATATGTTTGCTATGGGGATTTTCTCCTACTCTAGACAGTTCTTAAAATGGACAGAGATGTCAGCAGAGAGCACTGTGCTCGTGATGTCAGCAGAGAGCACTGTGTTCCAAAAAGAAAAGAATTTCCTCTGTAGTAGACAGCTAATAAGTACTGGAAGGATTAAGATTTTTTAATAGAATTAAATTACATATCTGTTTAACTTTCTGGCACCAGTTGATAAAAAAAAAAAAAATAGTTTTCCACCGGAGTACCCCTTTAACATGGGAGCAGGAAAGAAAGGGTGAAACCTAACTGGGAACCAGGGATAAAAGGGGGGCTATGCTGAGTAGAGGAATGAGATGGAGAGCCAGGTGAGACAGAATGAGTACCAGGAATGAGATAGGTTGGTTTGCTGGGGATGATGAATCATATATATGAAATGATGCTGGGGACAAGAAATGAAAAGACATACCGTGTTTCTCCGAAAATAAGATATTAATATAAGTCACAAAAAACACACTAGGGCTTATTTTCAGGGTAGGGCTTATTTGTTTATGGGGGGGCTGTAGGAGTGTGAAGGATGGGGGGCTGTGGGAGGATGGGGGGCTGTAGCAGGTTGGAGGATGGGGGGCTGTGGGAGGATGGAGGGCTGTAGCAGGTTGCAGGATGGGGGGCTGTGGGAGTGTGGAAGATGGGGGGCTGTGGGAGGATGGGGGGCTGTAGCAGGTTGGAGGATGGGGGGCTGTGGGAGGATGGAGGGCTGTAGCAGGTTGCAGGATGGGGGGCTGTGGGAGTGTGGAGGATGGGGGGCTGTGGGAAGATAGGGGGGGGCTGTAGCAGGTTGGAGGATGGGGGGCTGTGGGAGTGTGGAGGATGGGGGGCTGTGGGAAGATGGGGGGGCTGTAGCAGGTTGGAGGATGGGGGGCTGTGGGAGGATGGGGGGCTGTAGAAGGTTGGAGGATGGGGGGCTGTGGGAGTGTGGAGGATGGGGGGCTGTGGGAGGATGGGGGGGCTGTAGCAGGTTGGAGGATGGGGGGCTGTGGGAATGTGGAGGATGGGGGGCTGTAGCAGTGTGGAGGATGGGGGTCTGTAGCTGTGTGGAGGATGCTGCAAACCCCCCCCCCCCCCCCATCTTCCACACTGCTACAGGGGAGCGTTCCGGTCGGCATTACTGGCGGCCACGGTCCGGATCTGGACCGCGGGCCCCGCCAGTTGAGTATCCCTTGGGGAAACAGGGTACTATGCTATCGTTGTATAATAAAATACATGATTTTTTGACTCTATCATCATTACTTGTATCTATTTGTGTGCTGATGAGGGTCAGACTGTCTGCAGTAGGAAATCGGGGAGGTAAAACCTATCTATATATCTATCTATCTCATATCTATCTATCTATCTATATATCTATCTATCTCATATCTATCTATCTATATATCTATCTATCTCATATCTATCTATCTATCTATATATCTATCTATCTCATATCTATCTATCTATATATCTATCTATCTCATATCTATCTATCTATCTCATATCTATCTATCTATCTCATATCTATCTATCTATATATCTATCTATGTATATTATCTATCTATCTATATATCTATCTATCTCATATCTATCTATGTCATATCTATCTATCTCATTTCTATCTATCTATATATCTATCTATCTATATATCTATCTATGTCATATCTATCTATCTCATTTCTATCTATCTATGTTTTTTTTCTCTCTCTCTCATCTTTTTCCTGGCTGTAATATAATTTGGGGGATATTTAATCCAATCTAGTGGCTTCAGCTCTAATTCTCTCCTTATTCCGCTCTAGAGAGAACTAATATTGAAGACTCCTCGCGAGATGATTCATTACTGTAAACTATCACTTCCCTGAGTCATCACAGAGATGAATTAAGTCCAATAGCTCATTTACAGCTCATCCCATTAACACACATTTTATATTACAGCTTCGCCAATGTATTAAATGTTTATTCAGATGACTGCCAAAATTACAGATAATAACATTTTGGCTGCTGTGACTGCTGCTGATCTCAGGATGTTCCAACAAGTCTCTTAGGTCACAGACAGAATATGGACACTTCCTATGGCCAACAATGTCCGCTCCACTGCACATAGACCACAGGGGAGGCCTTAGACATATGGAACCTTCAGCTCTCACCCCCTGGACTGCTGCCATCGCCTGGTGCCACCCTTTAACCAATTATTATTATATATTTTTCCCTCTTTTCTCTCAGATATGTTTCTTGGAGCCATCACTGATATCACCAGCTATTTGGCCCAGCAGAGGCTGCTGGTGAATGATGATCCATGCATATTTCAATGGGTTAACTAAGTCAAATTGATAGATATGAGATAGATAGATAGATATGAGATAGAAATGAGATAGATAGATAGATAGATAATATAGATAGATATGAGATAGATAGATAGATAGATAGATATGAGATAGATAATATAGATATATATGAAATAGATAGATAGATAGCTAGATATGAGATAGATAAATATGAGATAGATAGATAATATAGAAAGATAGATAGATATGAGATAAATAGATATGAGATAGATAGATTGATAGATATGAGATAGATATGAGATATATATGAGATAGATAGATATAGATAGATAGATAATATAGATAGATAGATATGAGATAGACAGACAGACAGATAGATAGATAGATATGAGATAGATAGATAGAGATGAGATAGATATGAGATAGATATATAGATAGATGATAGATAGATAGATAGATAAATAGATGATAGATTGATAGATTGATAGATTGATTGATAGATAGATAGATATGTGGTGTCCTGGTACCGTATTGCATACCATACCTTGTATGGTGATCCCCAAAGTCAGAGTCACTACGTTCAGGTAGGGTCCCTTTGGTGGGACAGCCCCTAGTCGCCTCTTTTGTAATGTCTAAATGTATATATTTGATATAATGTATAGTACTTACCTTGTTAGCGTCGCAGGACCTTCCGTCTTGTGACCATGTTAATTCCTTTGGAGGTCTTGGGTCACATGTTTACCCATAATTCTATGTAAAGGTGATTGACAGAAGTATTGGACCAATTAGCTCTAGTCCAGCCCCTTCCCATATAAGGGAGCTGTAGTCAATTATCGCTCTCTTGGGTTGCTGCTCTGGTGAATGCCGGACTAGCAGGACGGATCTGCGCAACTTTCAAAGACAAGCTAGGCCAGAAACCTACTGGCCTCAGCCTAAACTAAACCGTGAGTTCTAAACTAATCCCCGCTAAATCTAGCGTGACTACTGGACCACAACTAAATCCCCTAAATCCAGTGGAACAGCGCATATTAGTCCAAGGACTCTAAAATGCTTAAGGTCACAACCACTGTCAATCTCCAAGAGACTTTGCATGTATAGAGACTGTTCCGGTTATGAAGATTGCATAAAATCTTCAGTAAAGTTCTGACTGTTTTCAGCAAACTCTCCGATTGTGGACATTCAATTATTCTATACCTCCCTATCGCTCTTGGGAAGGGTGGTGGTAGGACAAGCATTACAGAGGAGCCCCCACCCTGGCATCACCAATAGAAAGGGTTAACCAGACACCCTTTAGCTACCGCACAGCTACATCCCATATACCCTTCTCCCCCAGGCTATCACAGATAGATATGAGATAGATAGATATGAGATAGATAGATAGATATGAGACAGATAGATATGAGATAGATAGATATGAGACAGATAGATATGAGATAGATAGATAGATAGATATGAGATAGATAGATAGATATGAGATAGATAGATATGAGATATGTACATATGAGATAGATGGATAGATATGAGATAGATAGATAGATAGATATGAGATAGATAGATATGAGATAGATAGATAGATATGAGATAGATAGATAGATAGATATGATATAGATAGATATGATATAGATAGAGATAGATAGATATGAGATAGATAGATATGAGATAGATAGATATGAGATATATAGATATGAGATAGATAGATATTATATAGATAGATAGATATGATATAGATAGATAGATAGATATGAGATAGATAGATAGATATGAGATAGATAGATTTGAGATATATAGATATGATATAGATACATAGATAGATATAGATAGATATGATATTGATAGATAGAGAGATAGATATAGATAGATATGAGATAGATAGATAGATATGAGATATATAGATATGAGATAGATAGATATGATATAGATAGATAGATATGATATAGATAGATAGATATGAGATAGATTTGAGATATATAGATATGATATAGATACATAGATAGATATAGATAGATATGATATAGATAGAGAGATAGATAGAGATAGATAGATAGATAGATAGATATGATATAGATAGATAGAGATAGATAGATAGAGATAGATAGATATAGATAGATAGATAGAGAGGTAGATGATAGAGTAGTCTCATAAATATCTATCTAGTTTAGTATTTTCCAAACAAGCTGGAAGTTGTAGTTTTGCAGAACCTGGAGATTCACTGTTGGGAAAAGACTGATCTAGTTCCTTCCGGCCTCTAATGTAGCAGATAATATGGCGCATGAATAAGGGGGTCCGCCGCTGAAACGTTGTGCCATGACTGGTGAAACTACTGTTTATGCTGCTAATTTGTGCTACTAAAATGCTGTTATAAAGTCTTGTGATACAAACCGATGTGCAATATGAAAAAAGAAATAAGGAAATAAATCCGGAAGAATTTCTACTCCCCTACACAGAATTGTTTAGTTGGCGTGCGGTCGGCATATGTTTGCCCTACACACGTGTATTACGCAGATAATATGGAGCGTCTGATGTATCTGACATATAAAATAAATACATATCACTTCCCTTTTGACTTTACAATTCATTTACATTTAGTGTCATTTCAGAGGCAGCAATAATCTTCTTGATGTCAGCGCTTCCGGAAGTATCAGTGCTGAAGCTTTCCTCACCTTCTGTCGGACTTATGAGCCTCAATAATACATGAATATAACGTACGAGAAGTGACACTGCCATGTAATTACAAGTGATACAATGCAGTAATTGCTGTTCAATGTGAACACGAGCCTGTCCGTATGATTTACCAGGCTAGATATGAAAAACATGCCTGTAAAGCAGAATGAGCGGGGAATAGGTCACATCAGCAGAATGAAATACAAAGAAGATGTAAGTAAGTAGGATGAAGTGTCACTAGAGAATAGGTGGAAACAAAATGAAACAAAAATGTAGCCAGCACCTAGCCCAATACACGGGTGCACGCTGCTGTGGCAAGTACAAGACATGTAAAAAATTTAATAAAATGGCAGCAGCACACTTGGTCAACAAAATAGAGGCTCTTAGCGCACTTTTTGATCAAAACGTGTCCCCCATCCACCACGGGGAGGTGGCCTCATATAGGATGGGACCCTAACATTCACTCACCTCAGGCTGGGCGACATGCTGGATCCACTAACAACCTAGGGTCCCATCCGATATGAGGCCACCTCCGCGTGGTGGATGGGGGACACGTTTTGATCAAAAAGTGCGCTAAGAGCCTCCATTTTGATGACCAAGTGTGCTGCTGCCATTTTATTTTATTTTTTACATGTCTTGTACTTGCCACAGCAGCGTGCACCCGTGTATTGGGCTAGGTGCTGGCTACATTTTTGTTTCATTTTATTTTTGCTGTGCAATATGGGGGGGGGGGGGGGGGGGGAGTGGCTCCCTCTGTAGCCGTGCATCCCCTCCCGTGTTTTCACAGGAGATGGTTTTAGGTTGTTAGTGGATCCAGCATGTTGCCCAGCCTGAGGTGAGTGAATGTTAGGGTCCCATCCTATATGAAGCCACCTCCGCGTGGTGGATGGGGGGACACGTTTTGATGAAAAAGTGCGCTAAGAGCCTCCATTTTGTTGACCAAGTGTGCTAGAGAATAGGTGGGATACACTTACTGTCCACTTTATTACTGTGCACTTTTTCTTCCCCAAAACTGGGGGGGAAAAGTTGGTGCATCTTATACGGCAAATACACATTAAAACCGGCGGTCCCTGCGGCCATCAACGGCCGGGACCTGCGGCTAATACAGGATATCACCGATCGCGGTGATGCCCTGTATTAACCCTTCAGACGCGGCAATCAAAGCTGACCGCCGCGTCTGAAGCGAAAGTGACACTAACCCTGCTGCTCAGTCGGGCTGTTCACGACCGCCGCGGTGAAATCGTGGCATCACGAACAGCTTACAGGACACCAGGAGGGACCTTACCTGCCTCCTTGGTGTCTGCTCCGTGCTGGGATCCCCTGCATGGCCGGCGCTCTCCTTCGTCGTCATCACGTCGTTGCGCACGCCGTCCCGTCATCCAATAGGGGTGGCAAGCGTAGGATACCGGGCAGCAGAGATGTTCCGGAGCGACGGGGACACCCAGGGGACACGGCAACAGCGATGGAGGGCAACATCCAGGGCAGCGGTGACGAGCGGTGACGGGTCCGGAGCGGCAGGGACGCGTGAGTATTACCTCCTATACCAGTGGTCTTCAACCTGCGGACCTCCAGATGTTGCAAAACTACAACTCCCAGCATGCCCGGACAGCCAACGGCTGTCCGGGCATGCTAGGAGTTGTAGTTCTGCAACATCTGAAGGTCCGCAGGTTGAAGATCACTGTCCTATACTTTCCATTGTATTTGGTTCAGAATCTTTATTTTCTAGATTTTTATCCTATAAAATCGGGTGCGTCTTTTATGCCGGAGCATCTTATATGGCGAAAAATACGGTAATCGTCCAATCACATGTCAGGAACTCAATGCATTTAGGCATGTTGACATGATCAAGACAGCTTGCTGAAGTTTAAACCAAGCATCAGAAAGGTGATTTAAGTGACTTTGTACGTGGCATGGTTTTTGGTGCCAGATGGGCTGGTCTGAGAATTTCAAACCATTTCTAGGGTTTACAGAGAAAATATCCATGTTTGTCAGTTGTGTGGAGGAAAATGCCTTGTTGATGTCAGAGGAGAATGAGCAGGCTGGTCAGAGATGACAGAATGGCAAGAGTAACTAAAATAACCACTGGTTACATCCAAGGTCTTCAGAATACCATTTTTGAACACACAACATGTCCAACCTTAAAGCAGATGGGCTACAGCAGCAGAAGACCACATCGGGGCCACTTCAGTCAGCTAAGAACAAGAAACTGAGGCTACAATTCACACAGGCCCCAATATTGGACAATGGAAGATGGAACAAAAATTGTCTGGTCTGATGAGTCTCGATTCCAGCTGTAATATTCAGATGGAAGGGTCAGAATTTGGTATAGACAATATAAAACATGGATCCATCTTGCCTTGTATCAGCAGTTTAGGCTGGTGGTGTAATGGTGTGAGGGCAGGGCTGGTTTTAGACTTAACCTCTTAAGGATGCAGGGCGAACCTGTACGCCCTGTGCCCGGTCCCTGTCTATAATGTGGGGTCATGCCGTGACCCCACGTCATAGCGGATGGGTCCCGGCGACTAATGAAAGCTGGGACCCTGCGCAAATAGCATGCGGCACCGATCGTTGTGCCGCGTGCTATTAACCCTTTAGACACGGCAATCAACTTTGTTAAAGTAACAAAAATACAAGTAAAGAAAAAAGAATGTAGTTCAGCTCACCACTCGCTGCAGACATCAATAGATGGGTATGCGGCTATCATGCAGTTTTGCAGGTAGGTCCGGAGCACGGATAATGCGGGACATATCCCGGAAAGTACAAGGCAAAGGGATGAAATTCAAGGGTCCAGCTCACAAAAATAGGTAAAACATAACTTTTACTTCACTTGTTAAAAAACATGGAAATGGAAGAAAAACTAAAAACCTATAGGTACATTAACCTCTTAAGGACCAATGACGTTGTGGAACGTCATGGCACCCTGGGCTTTAAGGACCAATGACGTTCCACAACGTCATGGCCTTTTCCGGTCTCTGCCGCTCGCTGGACAGAGATCGGAACCGGATGCCAGCTGAATTGCTTCAGCAGGCATCCAGGGCAAACACCGAGGGGGGCCATGTAGATCTGCGGCGATACCGGGCTGATCGGGTCTCTGGGACCCGACCGCCCGGTAATTTTGCATGATCCCGGCTGTCACAGACAGCCAGGACCATGCTAAAGCATAGGAGCGAGGTGGCAAGCCGGCCACCTCCTCCTATACCCTGCAATCTGTCGGTTAGTTAACCGACCAATCACAGGAGGGGGGGGGGGGGTTACTTCCTCCTGTCCTGCCCGGCCCCTTGATGTCCGTAGAGTACGGGAGGAAGACCAGAGGACGCGGCGGGGGACGGGGAGTGCTGGGGACCGGCCCCGGTACTTACCTCGTCCCTGAAGACCCGGATCCCGGCGACGGAGACGGCGGCAGCGGCGACAGGTGAGTTGATCTTCAGCCGCGGTCGGGCCCTTTACAGCAATGCACGTCGCCGTAAAGCGACATGCATTGCTGTAATGGGACCCTGTATACTACAACTTCCAGCATGCCCAGACAGCCCTTGGTGCCTGGGCATGCTGGGAGTTGTAGTTTTGCAACATCTGGAGGTCCACAGTTTGGAGACCATTGTGCCCTTCCAGATGTTGCAAAACTACACATTCTCAGCGTGCCCTTACTGTCCAGGCATGCTGGGAGTTGTAGTTCTGCAACATCTGGCCCTTCGTTGCAGAACTACAACTCCCAGCATGCCTGGACAGTTTTGGCATACTGGGAGTTGTAGTTTTGCAACATCTGGAAGGGCACAGATTGGGAACCACTGTATTAGTGGTCTGCAAACTGTAGTCCTCCAGATGTTGCAAAACTACAACTCCAAGCATGCTGGGAGTTGTAGTTCGGCAACATCTGGCTCTAAAGATGTTGCCGAACTACTACTCCCAGCATGCCTGAGAATGTTTGGGAGTTGTGGTTTTGCAACATCTGGAGGCACACTGGTTGGGAAACATTGTTTCCTAACTCAGTGTTTCCCAACCCGTGTGCCTCCAGCTGTTGCAAAACTAGAACTACCAGCATGCACTGATGGACTGTGCATGCTGGGAGTTGTGGATTTGCAACAGCTGGAGGTCCCCCCCCCCCCCCCTGTGAATGTACAGGGTACATTCACATGGGCAGGGGGCTTACAGCGAGTATCAGGCTGCAAGTTTGCGATGCAGCAAATTTTGTGCGGCAGCTAAAACTCGCTGTAACCCCCCGCCCATGTGACTGTATCCTAAAAACACTACACTACACTAACACTAAATAAAATAAAAAGTAAAAAAACACTACATATACACATACCCCTACACAGCCCCCCTCCCCTCCCCAATAAAAATGAAAGCGTCTGGTACGCCACTGTTTCCAGAACGGAGCCTCCAGCTGTTGCAAAACAACAACTCCCAGTATTGCCGGACAGCCGTTGACTGTCCAGGCATGCTGGGAGTTTTGCAACAGCTGGAGGCACCTTGTTTGGGAATCACTGGCGTAGAATACCCCTATGTCCACCCCTATGCAAATCCCTAATTCAGGCCTCAAATGCGCATGGCGCTCTCAGTTTGGAGCCCTGTCGTATTTCAAGGCAACAGTTTAGGGTCACATATGGGGTATCGCCGTACTCGGGAGAAATTGTGTTACAAATTTTGGGGGGCTTTTTCTCCTTTCACCCCTTATGAAAAGGTGAAGTTGGGGTCTACACCAGCATGTTAGTGTAAAAGAAAAATTTTTTTACACTAACATGCTGGTGTGGCCCCATACTTTTCATTTTGACAAGAGGTAAAAGGGAAAAATGCCCCCCAGAATTTGTAATGCAATTTTTCCCGACTACGGAGATACCCCATATGTGGGCGCAAAGTGTTCTGGGGGCGCACAACAAGGCTCAGAAGGGAGAGTGCACCATGTACATTTGAGGTGATTTGCACAGGGGTGGCTGAACAACCCACATGTGACCCCATTTTGGTAACTACACCCCTCACGGAATGTAATGAGGGGTGCAGTGAGAATTTACACCCCACTGGTGTCTGACAGATCTTTGGAACATTGGGCTGTGCAAATTAAAAATGTTGTACAGCCCACTGTTCCAAAGATCTGACAGACACCAGTGGGGGGTAAATGCTCACTGTACCCCTTGTTACGTTCCTCAAGGGGTCTAGTTTCCAAAATGGTATGCCATGTGGGGGTTATTTTGCTGTCCTGGCACCATAGGGGCTTCCTAAATGCGACATGCCCCCCCGAGCAAAATTTGCTCTCAAAAAGCCAAATATGACTCCTTCTCTTCTGAGCATTGTAGTTCGCCCGTAGTGCGCTTCAGGTCAACTTATGGGGTACCTCCATACTCAGAAGAGATGGGGTTAGAAATTTTGGGGGGTATTTTCTGCTATTAACCCTTGCAAAAATGTGAAATTTGGGGGGGAAACACACATTTTAGTGAATTTTTTTTTTTTTTTTTTTACGTATGCAAAAGTCGCGAAACCCCTGTGGGGTATTAAGGCTCACTTTATTCCTTATTACGTTCCTCAAGGGGTCTAGTTTCCAAAATGGTATGCCATGTGGGTATTTTTTGCTGTTCTGGCACCATAGGGGCTTCCTAAATGCGACATGCCCCC
The DNA here is from genome assembly GCF_029499605.1 of Hyla sarda. Taxonomy (NCBI): domain Eukaryota; kingdom Metazoa; phylum Chordata; class Amphibia; order Anura; family Hylidae; genus Hyla; species Hyla sarda. Next base: position 198,621,896 of record NC_079196.1, on the reverse strand, counting down.
GTGCAAAATTTGCTCTCAAAAAGCCAAATATGACTCCTTCTCTTCTGAGCATTGTAGTTCGCCCATAGTGCACTTCAGGTCAACTTATGGGGCACCTCCATACTCAGAAGAGATGGGGTTACAAATTTTTGGGGGTATTTTCTGCTATTAACCCTTGCATAAATGTGAAATTTGGGGGGAAACACACATTTTAGTGACATTTTTTAAACATTTTTTTACATATGCAAAAGCCGTGCAACACCTGTGGGGTATTAAGGCTCACTTTATTCCTTATTACGTTCCTCAAGGGGTCTAGTTTCCAAAATGGTATGCCATGTGGGTATTTTTTCCTGTTCTGGCACCATAGGGGCTTCCTAAATGCAACATGCCCCCCAAAAACCATTTCAGAAAAACGTACTCTCCAAAATCCCCTCGTCGCTCCTTCGCTTCTGAGCCCTCTACTGCGCCCGCCGAACACTTTACATAGACATATGAGGAATGTGCTTACTCGAGAGAAATTGGGCTACAAAAATAAGTATACATTTTCTCCTTTTACCCCTTGTAAAAATAAAAAAATTGGGTCTACAAGAACATGCAAGTGTAAAAAATAAAGATTGTGAATTTTCTCCTTCACTTTGCTGCTATTCCTGTGAAACACCTAAAGGGTTAAAACGCTGACTGAATGTCATTTTGAATACTTTGGGGGATGCAGTTTTTATAATGGGGTAATTTATGGGGTATTTCTAAGATGAAGACCCTTCAAATCCACTTCAAACCTGAACTGGTCCCTGAAAAATTGTGATTTTGGAAATTTTGTGAAAAATTGGAAAATTGCTGCTGAACTTTGAAGCCCTCTGGTGTCTTCCAAAATAAAAAACTCGTCAATTTTATGATGCAAACATAAAGTGGACATATTGTATATGTGAATAAAAATTTTTTTTGGGAATATCCATTTTCCTTACAAGCAGAGAGCTTCAAAGTTAGAAAAATGCAAAATTTTCAATTTATTCATCAAATTTTGGAATTTTTCGCCAAGAAATGATGCAAGTATCGACAAAATTTTACCAATAACATAAAGTAGAATATGTCACGAAAAAACAATCTCGGAATCAGAATGATAGGTAAAAGCGTCTTAGAGTTATTAATGCTTAAAGTGACAGTGGTCAGATGTTCAAAAAACGCTCTGGTCCTAAGGTGTAAAAGGGCCTGGTCCTTAAGGGGTTAAAAGATGAACTCCGACGCGTTTCAAACTTGCTAAGAGTTCTTAGTGATGGTAAGTAATACATTTAATAGAAAGGTTTTTATACATGTGTACCTGAGTATGAAGGAGTGGCTCCTGCAAAGATTAGCATGTGATGTCAGTTCGGTGGAACCTGGCCACCGGAAATGACCTCATACCAGGTGTCAGGTGTATTCTGACATTAGACACGTTAGTAAACTTACAACCATGTGGTAGTCAATAGTAACCGTTGTCATAGTAGACAGAGCAATCATGGCCTGAATCATCAAAAAAGATGAGCTGGCAATGCACTTTGCGTCAACTAACGCAATTACATGTGCACTGGTCTTTTATCTGTCATGCCAGTGTGTGGAGTTGTGTCTGTGGTGGTGCAGACATAATGCCGCAATTTGTATGCACGTTGATTTACACAGACTTGCAAGTTGGGTTACCAGTCCATATGTGTGTGCGTTAGTTTATGCATATGAAGTGTTGATTTATTACTCTCGAATATTTCAACCTCTATTGTTCTGACTACTGTGACAATGGTCACTACTGACTACCACATCGTTGCCAACTCGCTTATTTTATAAACGCAACATTTGTTATTGCATGTTAAACGTTAATACATACAAATATAGAAGTTGGACTGCCAGTGCACATGTAGTTGCGTTAGTTGATGCAAACTGCATTGCCAGCTCATCCTTTTTGATGATTCAGGCCATGATTGCTCTGTCTATTATGACAACGGTTACTATTGACTACCACATGGTTGTAAGTTTACTAACGTGTCTAATGTCAGAATACACCTGACACCTGGAATTAGGTCATTTCCGGTGGCCAGGTTCCACCGGAACTGACATCACATGCTAATCTTTGCAGGAGCCACTCCTTCATACTCAGGTACACATGTATAAAAACCTTTCTATTAAATGTATTACTTACCATGACTAAGAACTCTTAGCAAGTTCGAAACGCGTTGGCGTTCATCTTTTAATGTACCTATAGGTTTTTTGTTTTTCTTCCATTTCCATGTTTTTTAACAAGTGAAGTAAACGTTATGTTTTACCTATTTTTGTGAGCTGGACCCTCGGACTTTCATCCCTTTGCCTAACAAAAATACAGTCTGGCAGCTCAGTCGGGCTGATCGAGACCATCGCGGTGAAATCGCGATGTCCCGATCAGCTACAACAAGAGCAGAGGGTCAGTAACCTGCCTCCGGTATGTCTGATCGGCAATTGATTGCTCCAAGCCTGAAATCCCCGGCAGCAGAGACGGTCAGGAGCGGCGGGGACACCCCGAGGACGCGGCAACAGCGATGGAGAGCGACATCCAGGGCAGCAGAGATGGTCAGGAGCGGCGGGGACAGGCGAGTATAACTTCCTATACTTTACATTGCACAGATCCCTCAACATACAATGGTTTCAACTAACGATGGTTCATTTGTAACAAATTATCATCGTATGTTGAGGGATCACTGTATTTCCCAACCAGAGTGTATCCAGCTTTTGCAAAAACTACAACTCTCAGCATGCTGGGATTTGTAGTATTCCAACAGCAGGAGGCCCCCTGGTTGGGAAACATTGATATATACACACACATACATGCCAATCAGGATGCCCCCAGCTATTGCAAAACTAAAAAAAATCCCAGCATGCCCAAACAGTCTATACAGCTGGAGGCATCCTGGTTGGGAAGCTCTGATAATGATATATATATATATATCAAATGTTAGCGCCATGAGATTTTGCCACCGCTGTGATATTTGCTACACTAGGGTTGGGCCTTAGGTAGGTCTAGTGACAGATAGGAACAGATGCACCACTATATATCACATATATAAAAAAAAAAACTATACATATATACATGCATACATACAACACATACCTACTCACTCACACATATATCATACGTGTATATACATACCTGAATTACACACACATACAGCACACTATACACAAATACATGAAACGGATGAACTGTATACATCACACATGTACATTTACACATTGGGGGACATGTATCATCAGGTGTCTATTGTAGACACAGATCTCCCCCTTTACACTGCTTGTCTAATTTACACTCTTGCTCAAGATTTACTTAAGTTGTGCACATACTTTAATAAATTTTGTGCAAATATAGATACACCCCCCCTGGCTTTACCGTGCACTCCTTCTCTACCGCACACTCTACAGACCTGTGACATTTTCCCGCGGTACACTGCTCACATAGCTAGAAGTGCCGGAGCAGCAGTGTGCGCCGAACAAAACTCTGCACAATAGTAATATTTATAAAGTACTTTATAAAGTACACAGAGGGGGAGATTCTCAAAGAATTTTGCGCCAAAAAAAGAATAATAATTTGGTGCGAAAAGTAACGACCATATTTTCAAAGAGCTTTGTGCCGCGGTTTACACTGTTCACGTCAGTTTTGTAAAAGTGGGTGTGTCCACGTATATTGTCTGCTTTACATGATATTTTCAAAGGGGTGAGAGTCCAGTTTGCATCAAAAATTTCCCACTAGCTTTTTGATAGGGTAGAAATCACAGAAATGGTTGTAGTTTTATTTTTATTTTTTTTTTTTTTCCTTTTTTGGGGGGGAGGGGGGGGGGGGGGAGGTGTTATGTAAGTGATTATTAAAATAAGAAATAATTATTACTGAAAAATATTTTTATTTAAAAAAAATATAAATTCTTGGTCACTGCACCTGCAATCACATTTAAGCTCAGAAATGTATTATTTATACTGTTATCGCTTGTCTGGGCACTAGTAACCATGTTAAAAGTTGGCACAAAAATCAAAAATATGGCTGCAACAACATGGCTGCAAAAATGGCTGCAAAAATGAATTTTCACTTATTTTCAAAGCAGCAAAAGAGACCTTTGAAAATGTAAGGAGAAAAAAAAAAGGTGTCAATAATATCGCTGGAACAGAAATTACTGAAGTTTTTGAGAATCTCCCCCAGAATGTCTGGGTTTAAAAAATATGTAATTTGGCTGAACAATCTGTCCCCTTAACTCTATATCAGTGTTTACCAACCAGAATGCCTCCAAGTGTTGCAAAACTTGACATGCTGGGAGTTGCAGTTTTGCAAAAGCTGGAGGCACCCTTCTAGCAGAAATTAGTGTGTGGCATGGGTATGCAGCAGAGCTGAATGTGTGATTATGTGTAAGCATGACCATGCACACATTCAACTTTGCTACATACACCTGATCACACACTCAGCTCTGCTACATACACACACTCACACACTCAGCTCTGCTACATACACACACCCACACTCAACTCTGCTACATACACACTCACACACTCAGCTCTGCTACATACACACGTTTACATACTCAGCTCTGCTACATACACACATTCACACACTAAGTTCTGCTACATACACACACACTCAGCTCTGCTACATATACACACACACTCTTCTCTGCTACATACACACATTCACACATTCAGCTCTGCTACATATTCACACACTCATCTCTGCTACATACACACACTCAGCTCTACTACATATACACACACTTAGCTCTGCTACATACACACACCCACACATTCAGCTCTGCTACATATACACTTTCACACACTCAGCTCTGCTATATATACACACTCACACACTCAGCTATGCTACATACACACACTCTCACACTCAACTCTGCTACATACACAAGCTCACACACTCAACTCTGCTACATACACAAGCTCACACACTCAACTCTGCTACATACACACACTCACACACTCAACTCTTCTGCATACACACAATCACACATAAACATAGACCTAACAGCTGTACCTCCCTTCTCCCTCCCTGCACATACAGTGGTATAGTCTTAGCTGTACGGTCACCATGGTTACACTACACAGGTGCAATCTCCTGCTCTCATCAAAAACAGTGGGGAGTTTGAATTTTACACAGTTCGAAGTCTGAACCGTGTCGGGAAGTATTTCACCGCACTATAACCCGGTGTATTATCCCGGTGTATCTATAACCCGGTGTATTATCCCGATGTATCTATAACCCGGTGTATTAGCTCGGTGTATCTATACCCCGGTGTATTATCCCGGTATATTATCCTGGTGTATTAGTCCAGTGTATCTATAACCCGTTGTATTATCCCAATGTATCCATAACCCGGTGTATTATCCCGGTGTATCTATAACCCGGTGTATTATTCTGGTGTATTTATAACCCAGTGTATCTATAACCCGGTGTATTATCCCGATGTATATATAACCCGGTGTATTAGCTCGGTGTATCTATAACTCGGTGTATTATTCCGGTATATTACCCTGGTGTATTAGTCCAGTGTATCTATAACCTGTTGTATTATCCTGATGTATCCATAACCCGGTGTATTATCCCGGTGTATCTATAACCCGGTGTATTATCCTGGTGTATTATCTTGGTGTATCTATAACCCGCTATATTATCCCGGTGTATCTATAACCCGCTGTATTATCCCGGTGTATTATCTCGGTGTATCTATAACCCGGTGTATTATCCCGGTGTATTATCCCAGTGTATTATCTCGGTGTATCTATAACCCGCTATATTATCCCGGTGTATCTATAACCCGCTGTATTATGCCGGTGTATTATCTCAGTGTATCTATAACCCGGTGTATTATCCCGGTGTATTATCCCAGTGTATTATCCCGGTGTATTATCCCAGTGTATTATCCCGGTGTATGAGGTTAGACTGCGGGTGAAGGGGGATAACAAGCGGTCCATAAACATTGCATTGTTTTTCAAAAAAGTACATGGAAAGGTTTTAAGTATCCCAGATAATCTGACTGGTGGCAGAAGCATAGTAATCTCCTCAACCCACTCTCTGAAAAATGGAATCGATGATTTAGAGCACCTTGCTACGTGCAGTCCAAGATGGCTTATATTTTGCATTTAAAATATAAATAAAAATGAAATGTACGCAGTTAATAAAGTTGTGCATACTAAATAGGTCACTTCAAGGTACACGGAAACCTACACACCTGGAGGAAATGCTCCACCAGAATATGCGCAAAGAAAGATGCAAAAGAACAGCTTGCACAAAATTTCGCGCAAAAAATTTAACACAAAACAGGGCTAAAATCTTTAATACATGTCCCCCATTAAGTTTCCACTTGGATTTTTTTCTGGCAGTTTTTGGAATACGGCCACTACAGTTTTTGAGTTAAAGTCAGAAGTGGATCCATAAGGGAGGAGAAGTGTAAGTCCTTCCTTTATATGTCCTATTCCTTTTGAATACACTTATGGCTTTGGCTCAAAAACTGCAGTGGCAGTTTTCCAAAAACTGCCAGAGAAAAAGCCAAGTGGAAACTTAGCCTAAATCTAATTACTTTTATTGAAAGCTGGCTGATGCATTAAATACTTTAGGAGCTGCTAGATATTCATGCCTCCTGGTGCCTGCAGAATATCATCCTCATCGTCGGCTGACAGGCAGCTAAACTGTGCAACATCAGCAGCAGGATGAGGTGGAGGAGACAGGGGAAGGAAGGGGGTGGGGATTGTTAAAGGAGCCTCTCACTGCCAGCACTATGTAAATTAACTCTGTAGTGTGGCTCAATCCTGGATGCTGCTGGCTGCAGGGCTACACTGCTTCCCCCAGCTACAAACACTCTAGCAGCTACAGGGTGCCCTCTGGAGAATGGGGGGCCTGGGCAATTGCCCAGTTTGCCATGCCCTAATGCCGGCTCTGTGTGAGGGACATTGTCTGGGCACATTTTGGGCTCCATGCTACAAATCCAGAGCCTACCTACAATAAGTATTGTTACTGACCATCTCTCTCCCTTTATGACCACAGTGGACTCATCTTCTGATGATACTTCCAGAAGGATAATGAACCATAGTGGACAGCAGAAGGTAAGCATGAAATGGAGACTTCAGCTTCGCTTGCTAATATCACCTCCTATATTTTGTTTTGTTTAATCAATAGGAACCTGTGCTTACAGAAAGCCTATTACCCAGAAATAACACATATAGGATTATTTGGTAGATACAGTTCAGGCTGCGATTTCCTACGGCGCTCAGCTGTGAAAAATAAATGAAAGGCCGGGTGAGAAAGATTGTATGGGCTGTGAGAATGTCTGGGTAATGTTCTCCACCTCTGACCAAGACTGCTTAGTAAGTATCCCCCGGGAGGACGGTGCTACTGCATCGCCTCACACCTCATCTATAATTAGGGATTTACAGATTCCATCATGCCAATCCACAAGTGTGTGTACAAACATACATTGTGAGTAGATACCAAAGAGATACAATGAGCAAAGCTCTGGAGTGCCCATATATTACCTATAGTTGCCTAGACCACGTATACCACTCTATGTACTAAAAACACAAAAATAAAAAGCTACTGGGGCAACTTACAAGGTCGTGATCCCTCTAAAGGCCTTTTTAGACGGGCTGATGTATGTCCAAAACAAGCACCGATTTAGTAAATTGCAGCTCGTTTAAAGAAGATCTGTGGCTAACCCAAATAAATTGAGATTTCACTGCAATTATATTACTTATGGTGTCCTGATCATACACCTTTTTACAGATTTCTGATACCCCCTTTTGTCCCTGAGATGTGAGGGTTTATAGTTTGTCTGACAATTCAGGGAATCAGTCAGATGGGCGTGAATTTCATTATTAGTGTTGAGCGGCATAGGCCATATTCGAATTCGCGAATACTCGCGAATATATGGACGAATATTCGTCATATATTCGCGAATATTCGCATATGCGTAATATTTTCGTTTTATTTTCGCACATGCGAAAATTCACACATACGAAAATTTCGCATATGCGAAAATTAACACATACAAATTTTCGTATATGCGAAAAAACGCACACCAGTCTCACACAATAGTATTAGAGCCTTCTTTACACCACACAAGCTGGAAGCAGAGTGGGATGATCACTGTGATGTTTACTGTAAAAAACAAAAAACAAAAAAAAAATGAATATTCGTAATTACGAATATATAGCGCTATATTCGCGAATATTCGCGAATATGCGATATTCGCGAATAAAATTCGCATTGCGAATATTCGCGAGCAACACTATTAATTATAATAATAGGAGTGACTATCAGGTTGTTAATACAGTCAGGGGGTGTGAATGTTGCACACTGAGGGGTGTCTACCTAATACACACCCCATGACTGTATAATCCCACCCATCACCCGTCACTTGCATTATTTAATTAGGTTCACGTCCATCTGATCAGCAGGAGATTCAGCCCAGCAAGACTTTAGCAGCTTCATTGTGGAGATGTAACTAAGCCGAGGTTGTTCAGATAGCTGCTGGGTTTATAGTAGGCTGAATGCAGGCGCAAGCTTAATGTTGTCAGTATGGGTCATGCACATGAGAGTAAGTGAGGTACACAAGGGTCAGGCAATATTAGAAAAATGGGTGCAGGTCAGATGTGGGAGTACAGATCAGAAACAGATATATATTTGCTATGGATAAATCACAATAGGGCTCAGGCACAGATGAGTGGGCGGAGCAGACTTAAAGGGGTACTCCACTGCTCAGCGTTTTGAACAAACTGTTCTGAACACTGGAGCCGGCGCCGGGAGCTTGTGACATCATAGCCCTGCCCCATCTTGATGTCACGCCCCGCCCCCTCAAATGCAAGTCTACGGGAGGGGGCATGACTCTTATTTAGGGGGTGGAGCGTGACATCATTATGGGGTGGGGCTAGATGTCACTATGAGCAGCGGAGTAACCTTTCAAATATGTAGTGGCAGGCAACAATAAGTGGAGGACACTTTGGAGAAGCACGCATTGTTTTTTTTTTTTTGAGTTGCAGCCAGTGCATGAGCACCTAGAGGGCAGACCAGAAACTGAATTCATGGTGGAAGCATCAGGAGAGCAACCAGAGGAGGAAGCCCGGGCCAACGTTGAGGAGGGGGAGCACAGAACGCAGCTCGGCACTGGTGAGTGCCAGGACACACAATATTTAGGTGGACATTAACTGCAGGTTTTACAGTTAGCTTATGGATGGAATGTTGGGAGTTACATAGCCCTATAGTTATTGTGGTGTCCCGGTGTTGAGCTCGTTTGTCAACCTACTCTGTCAGGTAGATGTCTCTTTGCTGTGTATTCCATTGCCCACAGCTTAGGTTACATGTCATAGGTGTTACAATGTATTTTGATATATTACCATTCAGTTCATGTATTAGGCTGCATTCACACCTCTTTTTTTACATACATGTGCCGGATCCGACTGGGGAAGGGGCAAAGCGGCTCAGTTTTGACCTGTATGCGGTTTCCTGACTGGACCTAAAACCGTAGTATACTATGGTTTTAGGTCCGATCCAAAAGCCCTGGGTGGAGCTTCCTCTTCCTACTTGCTGAGCTACAGCAAGGTCAAGTTCTTAGAGAGTGTCTGTTGTCCTAAGAAGGCCCAAAGTCTACCACGCAGCCACGAATCCACAAGTCCACTACTCCACAGGTGAAAGTCAAAACCTGGTAAGCTACACAGGTGGTGAAGTCTAGTTAGTCTCAGTCAAGTCAGTCAAAGTCAATCTGTCTCAAGTCAGCATGGCCCTGCATCAAATTGTCCAAGTCCACCATAAGTCCCAGCAAGCCCTGTGGTCTCTGAAGTCACCGGTCACCTCCTTGGACCTAGCGAAGCCGTATAGACTGTCTGACTCAGTAAAGCTGACATGGTGGTGTAAATTGGTGTCGGAGTCATTATTTGCCCCCGTGCCTAGCCCAGGATCCAGCAGTATACCTTCGGGTATTGTAGAGGTAAAACCATGCCCTGGAATCACGAACACAAGGGGTTAATGCCATCTGCCCCTAGGGTAATTCCATCTGCCCTCATCACACCCTCACCACATGAATACTATGGTCAATCAGGGCCTCCTGCCCTGCTCCCCTAAATCTGTCTAGATGGGGAGGAGTTAGTCAGTTGTGTAGAGGAGTGGAGAGTGGGTGGAGGTCCAGTCCAGACATTTACTGTGTGACCTGTATCTTACCACATAAGCACAGTCCCAAGAGACCCAGTTGCAAAGATCCAGTACCTGAGCGACATCAACCATCAACAGGATCCTTCCAACTAGGTTGTCCATCAGCCAAGTCTGTACACCTCAAGTTCAGAAAAAGCTTTGGGGCGAGGTGTCAACAGAGTCAATGTGCCCCATAGACAAAGAAGAAGATAATGTAAGTGAAAGCCTCTGGCAGCTCCGGTCTATAGAAGTCCTCCCTAGCGGTAAGCCCTTACACTGGATTCTACAAGTGAAGTAGCAAGAGTTAGTGATGGTTAGTAATGAACGGCAGGGGCCATATTCGAATTTGCGATATTTTGCAAATATATGCACGAATATTCGTCATATGTTTGCGAAATTCGCATATTCGCTATGTTCGTTCTCTTTTTTTTCCATGCGAAAATTCATAATGAAATTTGCATAGTGCATATGCGCGATTATATCTTTCACCTAAAAGAAGGGAGGGATCAGTGCCCTCTGGAAGTGCCAATATTCGCAAATATTTTCATATTCGCATATACGAAATATTCACGCTCCTCACCAACTCACACAGTAAATTGTTACATCACCTGTTTTCGATTTCTGAAGTAGAGTTAAAAGTGGTTTCCCTAACCTTGCATTTGTGGTGTTTCTTACCTGGTGCTTGGCACTGGCAACCGCTTCATTCTTGGAAGTATGGTGGTTAATAGTAGAACACTTTGCCTTGTCGTAACACGCATAGGGAGTGTGCTGGGGTAGTGAAATCATACTGTTATTTAGTATGACATGCAGATTCTTTTGGAAATGTCCTTCATGCCATGAGAATGTAGTGACAAGAGTTACATTCCATTCTGGATAGCAATTATTTATTTAAATTATATTAAAAATTATTAAAAAATTTACAAGGCACTTTCCATAAATTATAAAACATCTTTAAACAGAGTCTGCACACTACAAAAGCTCTCGAAAGCTGAAACCGGAAACAAACACGATAAAATGTTTGAATGCTTTCTCATTATAAACACAAACCTTACTTAGAGTCAAATCAGCACTTTTATGAAATGATTTAATGGTTATGGACACCTATGATGTTTTTGTTATTGTGCATTGTTACATGATGTGCATTACAGAAAGAGCTGTAGCTAGCTCTTTTTGCTCCTGAGGAGAGAACAGAAAATCCCCCCCCCCTTTTTTTTTTTTTGCCTTGGGGCACCCCTTGGAAAAAAAATGTAATTAGCGGGACACCCTTACCGAATAATTTTTTATATGTTGGCTATATGTAGGACCTCCTGTAGGTAGGTAGATTGGCACCGGTTCCACCCCTTTTACAGGTGAAGAGGAGTACAGGGGTGAATAGGTGTACAGAAATGACAGAGGGGTGTACATGGGTGACAGTGAGGTAAACAGGAGTGACAGAAGGGTGTATATGGGTGACAGAGGGGAAACAGATGGGATGCACATGGGTGACAAAGGGGAAACAGATGGGGTGAACATGGGTGTCAGAGGGGTGTACAGGAGTGTCAGAGGGGTGTAGAGATGTAATAGAGGGGTGTACATGGATGACAGAGGTGTAGAGGGGTGAACATGGGTGACAAAGGGGCATACAGGGGTAATAAGGGTATAAAGGTATGTCAGGGGTGACAAAGGGGTGTAGAGAGGTGTACAGGGGTGACAGAGGGATGTACAGGGGTGACAAGGGGTGTAGAGGGGTGACAGAAGGGAGGGGGTTCAGTACCTGAAGCTGATTAGGCCTCTGTCAGTGTCGCCCCTGCTCCTTCCCTCCATCCCCATCATTCTGCTGAGGGACCAGGGAGAATCCAGAGTCCAGAGCTGCTCCACAGGAGACGGAGGATACACGAGGATTGGAGCTGCAGCATCACCCGTCCTGGCAATGCACACAGACTTCCCTCCCGCCCGACCTGCATGCCTGGGACTCACAGGTGCGCAGGCCTGGGCAGGAAAAGAAAGAAATGATAGCGCCATATTTCCAACCAGTGTGTCCTGGCACCCCAGTTGGGAATCAATGCGTCAGTGTAATGTGTGCTGGACTCCCTGAGCAAGCAGGTCCTGGCTGCTGTGCCCCCTTGCAACAGCGCACCTGAGGTGATCGCCTCATGAGAGCTACAGCCCTGATTACAGAACAAGCAAGTGCAAAAAATACAAACTTCCCAAAACACTAAAATCAGTGATAAAAGTGCTATAAAAAAAGAGGTAGTATTATATGTGACAAGGTCATCATGGGTGGTTTCAAAAAGGGAGCAGTTTAAGTTGTAGAAATTTCTGCAACAGTCCATTCCATAAACCTGAGTGAGGTTGTTTAACAAGGGGAAATCTGAGATTAAAGGGGTTATCCACCATAACGTGATTTTAGTATGTACCTGGAAGGCAGTAATGGACATGCTTAGGAAGGATCTGTGGTTTTCAATCTGGTGCCTACATCTATTGCATTAGTTGCAGATTGATCCCTCCACCCATTGAAGCAGACAGGCTCCCTGTCATCAGCTGACTAGTGATGTCAGGTCTCGGCCGCATTGCAAGCTGGGAAATATCTGAGACAACAGTCATTTTGTATGCTGTTAAAATAAATATTGGGGTGAAAATCACATAAGAATTGTGAGAAAACTGTCACACACAGGTACAGACACTATATTATGAACTACACTAACTTTACAGCCCCTGTAGTATAGTCAAATAAAAGAAATTCCTGGAATACCCCTTTAATGTTTTGCCACCAGTTGGTTTCAATTTTTTTCTTCCAGATTTGTAATTTTCTTCTACTTAAAAATCATAACACTTCTGTAGTGTCCCGGTACAGAACCTGGTCCTGTCCCTGTCTAAATTCCCCTCAGCCAGAGTCCCTTCATTCCCATAGGGCTCTCCTGCAGGGCTTACTCCTGGTCGCCTCATTTAAATTGTATATTGGTTAATATATATGAATAATATAAATGTATAGGATATATATGTGTAGGACCTTCCGTGGTCAAGTCATGTACAGTTGTAATGTATAATTGTTCAAGGACCTTCCAAGGTCATGTGATGTATCCAGAGTTCATAACTTACAGGTTTGCTGACCAATGAGCTTAGTCCAGGCCCTTATGATAAAAAGGGCTGTGGCCACTAAATTCTCTCTCTTAGCTTTCTTATCTCCTGGACACTAAAGAAGCACAAGCATCTCATCAGCATCAATTCAATTCATCTAGGCCCAAAGCCTCAGAGCCTGCAGCCACTAAACGTGAGTTACTCAAAGCTCCATCTATCAAATCCTGTGTGATTACTACCAGCTCAAATCTTCTAAATTAGTTGCACAGTAGCCTGCATAAAAAAAGCTCATTGCTTTCAAGTCCCAGCAAACCTGTGAGGAACCTGTATCCCGGTTCCCTCTTAAAAGACTGTTATGTTAAAGACTGTTTCATAAATTCCGCAAGTAAAGTTTCTTCAGTTTATTCTTGAAATCTGCGGTGGACTTTCCGTTATTTTCCCTGCCGTTTGTGGGACTGTTGGCGGTAGGAACATTACTGTTGAGGAACCCTCACCCTGGCGTCATGACATTCAAGGGTTAATACCACCAGACCCTACACTACCACTGCAACACCCCAGTCACCGTTACTCTCCCGGCACCACACTTCCACTACTTGGAGCTGGAATTACCGCGGCAGCTGGCACCAGACTTGCCCTCCAATGGGTCCTCAAAAAAGGATTTAAAAAAATTTAAATAAATTTAAATTAAATTTAAAAATCTCTTTAATCTCTTCAATTGTGTCAATATGGTCTCCCGACCCTGCTGCCACATCCAGACGCTCTGCAGCAGTGATTCTAATAGCGATGCCTGTAATCTGCATGTGACTTGTAAATTTTTAAATAATATTTAATATAATTTAAATAAATAATTGCTATACATAAAAGCCAGGTAAGGTAACTCTTGTCACTACATTCTCGTGGCATGAAGGACATGTTGCGTGGCTTGGAGAATCAACCAGACACCTACCAATCGGATGTGTTCCAGTCTTCACAATGCAAACAGGAACCGGTTGGTGATAGATTACTTTAGGTTGACAAGGAGTGACAATGTGAGAAATAGCTTGTGGATGTGTCATATTGGGCACTGGCTGCAGGCAGTATTGTGGAGTAGACAAGTATGGAGTAATTGCTGGAGGCTCATCACTCATATTAGCTGTGCTTGGGATCTTCTGGTAAATATTTTTTTTACATTATCGACTTTACATGTTCCTCAAATGGAACCCTTCTAACTTGCAAGATTTTAGCAATAAAGAGCATAGGACAGAGGCAGTTGGAGGTCAGGGACTGCTCCTGGGCCATGCCAACTGAGGGTTGTGTCTGAGGAACCCACCAACTGTTCTGGGGGTGTCAGATGTCACTTGGAATGAAGTGGATGACCATGTTAACCAATCAATGATGGCTGCTGGGTTGCTGGTCGAGACTAGCTGACACCGGGAGCTCAGGCCTCTCGTTGTAACTCCTGTTGCCATGCGCCCCTACTCTGCTGTGACCTCTGCCTGCGCCTGATGAATTTTAACCTCTGCCACTCCTCTGTGCACGTCCTGGCACTTCTCTACCTGACATACCTGTACAACAGCTGTGTGCGTATATGTTACACTTATGATGGGAAAATATGCCCCAGTACGTTACACCTTAATTAGGCGTTAAAAGCAGGTGACTAGGTTTAATGCTCACACTAACTGTCCCCTATTAGCTATAGAGTAATACATCCCAGTACAGTTGCAACAAAAAGTGTACTCACTCTCTCTACTGTCCCTGTCTATCTGCCTGCCTGCAGCAGGGATGTGCACACATAGGAGTGAAAGGGGGCTGGAGCCCCTGCCCTTTTCCTCACCTGCCCCTCTATTGCCCTCACAAAAGGAGCTGCAGACTTAGGGAGACAGATTCAGTAAAAAGGATCAATTGCTGGGGAAATTTGTGTGTGGTTTAATGGAGGGTGCTGTGCCCTCCCTGCAGCAAGGGGGCACCACTTACCCTTTCATTATCAGCTATTTCTCTGCTTCTCTCCACACAGAGGAGACAGGAGCAGAGGAGGCAGAGAGAAGCCCCGCCCACTGTCTGTCCCGGCCAGAAACTTCAGTCTATACAGAGGGGGATGGAGCCTTACTTACTGTAAGTGATTGTGTATAGATGTGAGTGATTTTATGTCAGTTTGTCTGTATGATGTGTATATGTGTGTGAGTGTGTGTGTGTATCTCTATGTATGTGCCTGTGCAGAGAGGGATGGTTGGGGACTTAGTGTAAGTGACTGTGTATATATTGAGTGACTGTATGTCAGTGTGATGTGTATATGTGTGTGTGTGTGTATCTCTATGTATGTGCCTATATATGTGAGCAAGAGAATCTTTGTATATGTGTATGTATGTATGTGTTTGTGTGTATATATATATATATATATATATATATATATATATGTATGAGCAATTGAATCTATGTATATATGTATATATATATTGTTACGCCGAGCGCTCCGGGTCCCTGCTCCTCCCTGGAGCGCTCGCGGAGTTCTCCTTTCTGCAGCGCCCCGGTCAGACCCGCTGACCGGGAGCGCTGCACTGACATTCATGATGGGGATGCGATTCGCATAGCGGGATGCGCCCGCTTGCGAATCGCATCCCAAACCACTTACCCGTCCCGGTCCCCGGCTGTCACGTTCTGGCACGCGCGGCTCCGCTCTCTAGGGCGCGCGCGCGCAAGCTAAGATTTAAAGGGCCAGTGCACCAATGAGTGGTGCCTGGCCCAATCAGCCTAATTAGCTTCCACCTGCTCCCTGTCCATATAACCTCACTTCCCCTTCACTTCCTTGCCGGATCTTGTTGCCTTGTGCCAGAGAAAGCGTTTAGTGTTGTCCAAAGCCTGTGTTCCAGATCTTCTGCTGTTGCCCCTGACTACGATCCTCGTTGCCTGGCCTGACCTTCTGCTACGTCCGACCTTGCTCTTGCCTAATCCCTTGTACCGCTCCTATCTCAGCAGTCATAGAGGTTGAGCCGTTGCCGGTGGATACGACCTGGTTGCTACCGCCGCTGCAAGACCATCCCGCTTGGCGGCGGGCTCTGGTGAATACCAGTAGCAACTTAGAACCGGTCCGCCGGCGCGGTCCACGCCAATCCCTCTCTGACACAGAGGATCCACCTCCAGCCAGCCGAATCCTAACATATATATGAGCAAGTGAATCTATGTATGTGTGTATATATCTGTGAGTGATTGTATGTGTGTACCTGTATGTATGATGTGCTTATTGGTTATATCTTTTAGTATATATTCCATGTTATATGTGTCTGTGTATTTATGCTTCTATATGTCTATTTGTACTTGTACGTTTGTGTCAAAGTGTCTCTTTGTATGTGTGTATATTACCTATGTACTAGGTAATAACTATGTAAGCACAGTATATAGGGAATTTATGGAAGCACAGTATATATTTCATTATATTGGAACATTATGTTTTTATGTATGCTGGCACTGTGTATAGATCCTTAGGGTGCGTTCACATGTGCCTATTTTTGCTGCAGATCTGCTGCAGATTTTGCTGCTGCAGATTTTGCTTCCCATTGACAATGGGAAGAGAAATCTGCTAAAGCAAATCTGCAGCAGATCTGTAGCAGAAAATACGCACGTGTGAACGCACCCTTAGGGGTGGCACAGTATAGTTAAATAATAGTGACACAGTATATAGTTCATTAATAGTGGCACAGTATATAGGGAATTAATAGATGAATGGTGGCACAGTATATAGTTCATTAATAGTGGCACAGTATATAGGGAATTAATAGATGAATGGTGGCACAGTATATAGGGAATTAATAGATGAATGGTGGCACAGTATATAGTTCATAAAGGGGGGTACGGTATATAATTAAAGGGAAACTGACAGGCTGTTTACTCGCACTAAACCCAATACACTAGGTTACAGTGCATGTATACAAAAATTGGTCTTCCTGTTTTCTAGGTATTGCCCAACATTGCTAGTATGCGAAGTCAGTCTTGTGCGCAATGGAGGTGGAGCTTCCCTGCCTCCATCCTGTATACTGTGCTATGCCTGGCCGTCTTTGTATATTTATTATTCTTTTTTTGCCACCTCTTGTATATTGTAGCATGTAAGCATATATTAGTGTGGTGTCCATCTCTTCAGTGTAAGAACCAGGGCTGTGTGCAGATTCCTGCATAAGGTGGGTGCTGGGTGATTGGTGCTGAGTGATTGGGGATGGGTGATTGGGGATGGGTGCTGTGTGATTGGTGATTGGGGATGGGGGCTGGGTGATTGGGGATGGGGGCTGGGTGATTGGGGATGGGGGCTGGGTGATGGGGGATGGGGGATGGGTGAGGCCAGATACAGTGCACGTTCTGTCATATAGAGGTCAGACCGGGGCATATAGGGGGAGATTTATTAAAACCTTTGCAGAGGAAAATCCTTCTGCAAAATGAAAGCAGTGATCTGATTGGTTACTATGGGGCGACAGCACTGCTCTTTCTCTGCACAGGTTTTGATGAATCTCCTCTATAACACAGTATATTATAGGGCAGCTGTCACATGTTTTCTGTAAATAAGACTGACAGCACAGCCAAAGTGTATATACACATGACAGACCTTCATAGAAACTGTTCTTGACTTTATTTTACAAAAGCACCAACTTTTATGGGGCTAGGAATGTCAAGGAGGCCTGGCGGGAGTCCACTGTGTCCCTGGGCCGCAGCACATCTGCCCATTAAGTGCCCTCTTTTTTTGCTTGAACCCCTGCCTTCCAAAATGTCTGTGCACGTCCCTGGCCTGCAGTGATGTGGGCTTCAGTTGAATAGATCCACTGCTGTAAAGATCTTTATTCTCAGTAACACACAGACAGACAGAAAAAATCCCAGAAATGCCTGTCTGCAGCAATGGCTGCCGATTATATAGGGTCGTGACATCACAGGGCTGGCTGACTGCTGATAGGCTGCATGCCGCATGTGATTCAGGGTGATCCCGCCTACCCGCCTTCCCAGAGTTCCTTGCCCCATGTCCTCACAGGTGTAGCCACCATTTTAGATCCCCTGGACCCCATTATATGAAGTAAAATGAAACAATAGGTTTTATCAAATCGCGGCAATATTCAGATTCATTACAAATCAAATTTTTCAGGAAATTCGTAATGGATTCGTTTATCTCTAGTGGATAACACTCCTGGCATCACAAACTTTGATCACTGTCGCAACACCCCACAGTATATACAAGCCCTTAACCCCAACTTACCACACCACAATCCAGAATGTTACCCAATTTTTGGGTTCTAGCGAATGACAATAAAATAAACATAAGACATAATTGTGGCTGAAATAGTATATTTTTGTCTTGGCTAAGGGTATACATGGGGAGCATTCCCCAATGTATACCTCCAATGTAAATCTATGACGGATGCAACTAAAGATGCCCATACACCTTCAATAACTGCCAGACAAACATTCATTATCTTAACAGCTATCTCTCCCATTAACCCATCATACATAGGATCCAATATTTGGGAAACATATGCAATTTTTTACTGTATGCTCTATGGAATATATAAAATAACACCCCATGTACTATTCCATATAGAAAATAAATGGCCTCTATTGGGTAATGTGTGTGTGTGTGGGGGGATATCCATTTACTGTATCAGTTGGGGGATTATATGATACATAACGTAAAGAGGTAAGGGTGTAGATAAGTACAGGCTGAGCACGTCTGTTGTTTTGAGTGACATGTGCATCCTCAGCCTACAATTCCTGTCAAAGCAAGTGAAAAGTCTTAATAGTCATCACAGTTTAATCAATCACAAAAAGCTTCTTGGAAATGTCCTTGAAAAGCTGAAAGAGACATCTGGGATTTCATTCATACACAGTCACCCAGAGGAAAATATGAATTTATAAATTCATGTCTAGAACAACATTAAGGCCATATAGATGGTTTTAGGGGCCAAAACTCACCAGTGGGGCTGCCACCTACCCACTACCCAACAGTTAGGATAGATGCCACCTGGTTCCCAACATGGTGCCCTTCACCTCACAAAAGGGAAAATGTACAGGTCTCAGTTCATATTCTGTTCATTCTTCCCCTTGGGTCCACAAAATAAATGGGGCGGGAATGAAGGAACGAGGCTCAAAAAGATGACATAGTTGACATCTGTCTATGAGGATAAGTCCCAGATTTGGGCAGTAAGAATAGTTCTGTGTGTGGTGAGGTCTGTAAGGTGCTGGTGCCATCCATCTCCTGCAGTGCATAAGGCACTGTATTCATAAACAGAAACCATAACGCAAATGTGAACAGAGCCTTATATTTTTCATTTCACAGGCACTTTAGCGACAAAACATGTATCAGATTAACTTATTACCGTATTTATCGGCGTATAACACGCACTTTTTAGGCTAAAATTTTTAGCCTAAAGTCTGTGTGCGTGTTATACGCCGATACACCCCCAGGAAAGGCAGGGGGAGAGAGGCCGTCGCTGCCCGCTTCTCTCCCCCTG
The DNA here is from genome assembly GCF_029499605.1 of Hyla sarda. NCBI lineage: Eukaryota > Metazoa > Chordata > Amphibia > Anura > Hylidae > Hyla > Hyla sarda. The sequence continues at coordinate 198,602,243 of NC_079196.1, read as the reverse complement.
CCTTCCCTGGGGTCTAGAGCGCTGCTGTCGGCCCTTTTCACCCCCTGGTTATCGGCGCCGCTGCCCCGTTGCCTCCCCCCATCCCCGGTGGCATAATTACCTGAGTCGGGTCCGCGCTGCTCCAGGCCTCCGTCGTGCGTCCCCGGCGTCATTGCTATGCGCTGAACGGCGCAGCGCATGACGTCAGAGCGCCGCGCCATGCATAGCAACGACGCTGGGGACGCACGACGGAGGCCTGGAGCAGCGCGGACCCGACTCAGGTAATTATGCCACCGGGGATGGGGGGAGGCAACGAGGCAGCGGCGCCGGCAATGGGTGCCGCTGCCCCTTCTCTCTCCCTGGCTATCGGCGCCGGCACCAATAGTCAGGGGGACAGAACGGGCAGTGGCGCCGATAACCAGGGGGTGAAAAGGGCCGGCAGCACCGCTCTAGACCCCAGGGAAGGCAGGGGGAGAGAAGCGGGCAGCGACGGCCTCTCTCCCCCTGCCTTTCCTGGGGGTATATCGGGGTATACACGCGCACACACGCACCCTCATTTTATCATGGATATCTGGGTAAAAAACTTTTTTTACCCAAATATCCTTGGTAAAATGAGGGTGCGTGTTATAGGCCGGTGCGTGGTATACCCCGATAAATACGGTAGTTAATGGGGTCCCTGCTCACCACAAACAATCAAACCTACAACTGAAGGACATATACATATAGATTAAAACATTATTAAAGGGGCACTCTCTAAAACAAAAATAGTTTCTATGTTGTACATCTTTGCAAAACATTAACCTTCTTAATATACTTCATAAGAAATATTCTCTCCTTTCATAGAAATCATGGCTTGTAAAAAAAAAAAGACCACTAGGGGTCCCCATATCATCCAGAACATAATCCTGTCCAGTTGCAGCATCATCTGTGTCCCAGCTAAAGCACAGCGGGGAGAAAGTCCAGTAAGTGAGGGTGAGACTAACACTCCTCTGTGCTCACTCCTGTCTCATCAGACTTCAACATAAAAACAAAGTGGAGGGAGTTACAGAGCAGCCTGCAGTGATTGAATGAAGAGACCCAGCACAGCACAGGAGACTCAGGGAGGAAATGAATCCATGATGAGTGAGGGCAGGCTCAGTGCTTGCCTCGGAAATGCCCCTTCCCTAGCAGTGGATGTTAGAATAAGTGAGCAGCAGAACAGGGGGATTTGTGAGCCAAATACAGTAGGTATACACACATACAGTATAAGGATGATGAGTATACAAAAGTAAATAACATTGGGATGACAGCTAGGTGCAAATCACATTCATAGCAGTACAAGACAGCATCTAATGCAGGAGGGTGTGCAAAAATATATAGTGATGGCCACCTATTCTAGATAATTACCACACCACAGGACCCGGCTGGGTGCACATATTTAACAAAAAACGGCATCAAACATTCACTCACTGCTTACTTTATTAGGTACACCTTGCTTGTCTGTGGTTGTGCCCTACTATCTACAAGATGCTTGAAACATTTCTCAGAGATTTCCTTCTATATAGACATGATGACATCACACGGTTCCTTTATATTAACATGATGACATCACACCGTCCCTCCATGTGGACATGATGACATCACACAGTTCCTCCATACAGACATGATGACATCACACAGTTCCTCCATATGGACATGATGACATCACACAGTTCCTCCATATGGACGTGATGACATCACACAGTCCCTTCATATGGACATGATGACATCACACAGTTCCTCCATATGGACATGACATCACACATTTCCTCCATATGGACATGATGACATCACACAGTCCCTCCATATGGACATGATGACATCTGACAGTTCCTCCATATGGACATGATGACCTCACACAGTTCCTCCATATGGACATGATGACATCTGACAGTTCCTCCACATGGATATGATGACATCACACAGTTCCTCCATATGGACATGATGACATCACACAGTTCCTCCATATATACATGATGACATCACACAGTTCCTCCATATGGACATGATGACTTCCCACAGTTCTTCCATATAGACATGATGACATCACACAGTTCCTCCATATGGACATGATGACATCACACAGTCCATCCATATGGACATGATGACATCACACAGTTCCTCCATATAGACATAATGACATCACACAGTTCCTCCATATGGACATGATGACATCACACAGTTCCTCCATATGGACATGATGACATCACACAGTTCCTCCATATGGACATGATGACATCACACAGTTCCTCTGTACGGACATGATGACATCACACAGTTCCTCCATATGGACATGATGACATCACACAGTTCTTCCATATGGACATGATGACATCACACAGTTCCTCCATATGGACATGATGACATCTGACAGTTCCTCCATATGGACATGATGACATCACACAGTTCCTCCATATAGACATGATGACATCACACAGTTCCTCCATATGGACATGATGACATCACACAGTTCCTCCATATGGACATGATGACATCACACAGTTCCTCCATATGGACATGATGACATCACACAGTTCCTCCATATGGACATGATGAAATCACACAGTTCCTCCAGATGGACATGATGACATCACACAGTTCTTCCATATGGACATGATGACATCATACAGTTCCTCCATATAGACATAATGACACCACACAGTTCCTCCATATGGACATGATGATATCACACAGTTCCTCCATATAGACATAATGACACCACACAGTTCCTCCATATGGACATGATGACATCACACAGTTCCTCCATATGGACATGATGAAATCACACTGTTCCTCCAGATGGACATGATGACATCACACAGTTCCTCCATATGGACATGATGACATCATACAGTTCCTCCATATAGACATAATGACATCACACACTTTCTTCAAATGTTCATGATGACATCACACAATTCCTCCATATGGACATGATGACATCTGACAATTCCTCCATATGGACATGATGACATCACACAGTTCCTCCATATGGACATGATGAAATCACACAGTTCCTCCAGATGGACATGATGACATCACACAGTTCTTCCATATGGACATGATGACATCATACAGTTCCTCCATATAGACATAATGACACCACACAGTTCCTCCATATGGACATGATGACATCACACAGTTCCTCCATATGGACATGATGACATCACACACTTTCTTCAAATGTACATGATGACATCACACAATTCCTCCATATGGACATGATGACATCTGACAATTCCTCCATATGGACATGATGACATCACACACTTTCTTCAAATGTACATGATGACATCACACAATTCCTCCATATGGACATGATGACATCTGACAATTCCTCCATATGGACATGATGACATCACACAGCTCTCCTATATGGACATGATGACATCACACAGTTGCTGTAGATTTGTCGGATCCATGAGGAGAATCACTGGTTCCACCACATCCCAGCAGTGATCTATTGGATGAGATCTGGTGACTGTGGAGGCCATTGGAGTCCAATGACCTCATTGTCCTGTATGAGATGATGTCATGTGACCTCATTGTTCTGTATGAGATGATATCATGTGACATGGGGCATTATCCTGATGGAAGTATCATCAGAACAGGGATGGACATGGTCAGTAACAATACTCAGGTAGGCTGTCTTGTTTATACCAGGATCAACTGGTACTAAGGGGCCCAAAGTGCCCAGAAATGTCCCTCACACAATTACACCACCACCAGCCTGAACCGCTGATACAAGGCAGGAGGGATCCATGCTTTCATGTTGTCTATACCAAATGCTGACCCTGCCTTCTGAATGTCACAGATGGAATCAAGACTCAGACAAGATAACGTTCTTCCAGTTTTCCATTGTCCAATTTTGGTGCCTGTGCAAATTGTAGTTGACCGAAGTGGCCTCGGTGTGTTCTTCTGCTGCTGTACCCCAACTGCTTCAAGGTTGGACGTGTTGTGCTGTCAGAGATGGTGTTCTGCATACCAGTGGTTATTTGAGTAACTGTTTCTTTTCTGCTATCTAGAACCAGTCTGCCCATTCTTCTTTGGGCTCTGATATAAAAAAAAAAAAAAAAAAAACAAGACCAGTGTTTTAGTGATTAGTTTGTGGGGTATCAAACAGAGACTAGTGTACTGTTTGGAAAGGGACTCAGACAAGCCACTCCGTGTTTACCAGGGTATTTCAATACAGGGATAGAGCATTAAACACAATCTTTGCTTCGGGTGAAATGAAGCCTAGCTACAACGCATCCCCTGGACATTGTTGCTTGTCTATTGGTTATATATTCTTCCTTTCTCATAAGTCCTCAAACGTTTTGATTAAAACAATGTTTTACGCTGCCAGGAGACATTGACAATTATATCAGAGTCATATCCTCACAATGTGAACCCACTTCACACTATATTTCTGCCATTATAATAAAGCTGCTGTCATCAGATACATATTACATTTATAAATCACTGTATAGTAATAATGTGGAACTCCAACTTCCGTCACACCATCAAGTCAATTGTTTCCTGACGGGCCGGGGCATCTTTTATTCCATTATAATTATTTGGATATATAAATCACTTTTAGGACTATAATGTGTTGATACAAACAATGAAATCAACTTGGCAAAGAAATGGTAACATAGGAATTAAACTTAGACAAACCCTACTTAGAATATATAGGGGATAAGATGTCTGATTGCGGGGGTCCCGCTGCTGGGCCCCCTCTTGATCTCCCGCAACACCCAACGTTCTAAACAAACGTGACATCACGCCCCCTCCATTCATGTCTATGGGAGGGGGCGTGTCTGCTGATAAGTAGTCTAAAGACAATGATACATGTCGCCCCATGTGCCTGTAGATTGCGCTTTTTTTTGCATTTGTGCTGCATTTTTTTGGGTGGATGATTTTCTAAAGTTGTCACCTGTTTGGTGTACTGTACACCCCTTTATCCAGTGGACTGGTATGTATCATTTGCGGGGGGAAAAAATGTGGATGTTTTTTTTCTGTGCAATTGCGCTTTTTTGCAAAAAATCTGAGTGGTAGCAAGGACACGTAAAAAATGTTGGACGCTGGATGTTGCAGTAGCCAGCCCTCAGCACTGCAATACTACAACTACTCCCATCATGGTAAAGAATGGGAGTAGTTGTAGTACCGCATTGCTGAGGGACAGCTCCTGCATCCCCCGGCTGTGGGACTCTATTGGGACTGTTAGGACAACTGCTCCCATCATGGGCAGACTCCATTCATGATGAGAGTTATAGTCCAGGGGCTGAGGGGCAGATCACAGCAGGTCATGTCTGTCCATGATGGGAGTAGTAGTCCTAACAGTCCCACTAGAGCCGGAGGATGTGCAAGAGCCGTCCCTCAGCACTGCGGTGCTACAACTACTCCTATGATGGGAGTAGTAGTTCAAGGGACAGATCAGCAGAGGGACAGATCACACTGGGTCTCACTTCTGAAACCCCCTGCGTCCTTTACTACTCTGCCCCCTAGTGATGGCATCATTAGGGGCGGAGCTACACAGTCCAGGCCTGAAGCCAGGGTGGTAAGTATGGCTCTCTTCTCATTATGCGTTTTGCATTATGGGAACAGAGCCTTTCTGGCATTGTGTTCCCAAACAGGGAGACTCCAGCTGTTATTAAACTACAGCTCCCATGATGGGAGTTGTAGTTTAGCAACAATTGGAGGCTCCCTGTTTAGGAACACACTGCATTATGTGTGCTCTCCCCAGGGGAGAGCACAAAAAATGTACTAACCCATTTTTCGTGTTTTTCTTTTTTTCTCATTTCAGATACGTGAATGCGAAGGACTACATCAGATTCGGTGGACTGCGACGATGACCAGTGGTTTTTTAATGTCAATAAAAGGGTTAAAGATGGCTTTTTTTTTTTAAATTTTATTCAATGTGTCGTCTTTTTTATATTTGAATGTTCAGGTTTAGTAGGGGAAGCCATCTTGTAGACGGAATCCATTACTAAGCCGGGGCTTAGCGCTAACCCCCAATTATTACCCCAGTACCCACCGCCACAGAGGTGCCGGGAAGAGCCGGTACCAACAGGCCCGGAGTGTCAAATATGGCGCTCCTGGGCCTAGGTGATAACAGGCTGCCATTATTTAGCTTGAGGAGGGCCAGTAACAGTGGTCCTCACCCACCCTGGTAACGTCAGGCTGAATGAAAATACAGGGAACCCTATGCATTTTTATTTTTTTTATAAATAAATAAAAACGCATATGGTTCTCCCTATTTTCAGTATCAGACAGATACCAACCAAGCAGCAACAGCCTGACATTACCAGGGTGGGCAAAGACAATCGTTACTGGCCCTCCCCAGCCTAAATAATGCCAGCCTGTGACCGCCTAGGCCCAGGAGCGCCATTTTTGACACTCTGGGCCTGTTGGTACAGCTCTTCCCGGCACTCCTGTGGTGGTGGGTACCGGGATAATCATTGGGGGTTAGCACTAGCTTGTTTGTGGCTAACACTAAGCCCCGACTTAGTAATGGTTTCCGACTACAACATGGCTTCTACTACTAAGCCTGAAAATTAAAGTATAAAATACACGACACATTGAAAAAAAAATGTATTTAAAAAAACATTCCCCCACAGCCTTCATTAACCCTTTTATTGACATAAAAAAAACGCTGGTCTTTGTCGCAATCCACCAAATCTGGCGTTATCCTCCACATTCACGTATCTGAAATGAGAAGAAAAGAAAAAAAAAGTTATTACATTTTTGTCGCTCTCCCCTGGGGAGTGTGCCCATACTGCAGTGTAACAGGGAGCCTCCAATTGTTGACGTCTGCCTACTGTATCCTGTATATACAGTCATCTATAGACAGCTGTATATACAGGATAGCGCACAAAGACTTAACCCAGAACTGCTCAGCAGCAATGTGGGTTAACACTTTCCTTGCTGGGCTCCTGTATAGTATACATGGGTACACTATGCACTCCTGTATACTATACAGCAGGCAGAGGTAAGTAGTGATGCTCTCCACCCTGTATATGTATATACTATGCATCACTCATTACGCCCTTACACTCTGTGGACCGGGCGCTCTGCATCTGACCCACAGAGTGGTACCTGAAGGCAGTGAAAAAAATCACCACAGGGTACAAAAATGATTGTTTCCACACACCAGCAAAAATGCCAGAAAAACTGACAAAACTCAGGAGAAAGCTGTGACAGTTTTTCTGGCGTTTTTGCTGGTGGACAAAAAACAATGGAAGCAAGCCTCAAAGCAATAGAGCAAAAACCCTGTGTCCACTTTTCCTGTGAGGTGCAGATCAGGTGAACAAATAGAACTGTGTGGAAATTTAGAACTTTGCACGAAATTTATCATGTGTCTTGCACAAGTATGGTAAATTTGGTGCAAATGCACCAAATTTAGACCAACCAAAATGATCTACAAAAGAACGTCTACCTACAACAACATTGAGTAAAGCAAAATAACACACTGCCTAAAGTAGTCCTACCAAAATATCAAGTACCCTGATACAGGTAACAATGTAAAACAAGGTGAACTGGGAAGGTAAGGGGCTTCATATATGACCTCCAGAATAGAATACACTAAGAAGACATTGGCATCATTTGTAAAGATTATTAAAATGCAAATTTTTATTAAATTAAAAAATAAAAAATGATGGTGAGGGGAAACAAACACAGCAGGGGAACAAGGACAACAAGAGGCGTCACTGCTGCCACAGTTATAATCTAGTGTTGCTCGCGAATATTCGCAATTCGAATATTATTCGCGAATATCGCATATTCGCGAATTTGCGAATTTCGCGAATATAGCGCTGTATATTCGTAATTACGAATATTCGTTTTTTTTTTTTTTTTCTTCACAGTACACATCACAGTGATCACCCCTCTCTGCTTCCAGCTTGTGTGGTGTAAAGAAGGCTGTAATACTACTGTGTGAGACTGGCGTGCGAAAATTCGCATATGCGAAAATTCGCATATGCTAATTTTCGCATATGCGAAAATTCGCATATGTTAATTTTCGCACACGCGAAAATAAAACGAGAATATAACGAATATGCGAATATTCGCGAATATATTACGAATATTCGTCCATATATTCGCGAATATTCGCGAATTCGAATATGGCCTATGCCGCTCAACACTATTATAATCATATCAACATATAAGTTACAAGGTAAATGTACATGGTTGATAACAAGAGACTAACGTCTTAACATGAGTGCAGGGATACAAGTTCAATATATAATTGTAAACAATGTACAATACCGACCTTAATACAAAGTAAAGTGGCTAATGCAGCGGGGTGGCGTCACTCCTGTGGCACTAGCCACTTTACTTTGTATTAAAGTCGGTATTGTACATTGTTTACAATTATATATTGAACTTGTATCCCTGCACTCATGTTAAGACGTTAGTCTCTTGTTATCAACCATGTACATTTACCTTGTAACTTATATGTTGATATGATTATAACTGTGGCAGCAGTGACGCCTCTTGTTGTCCTTGTTCCCCTGCTGTGTTTGTTTTCCCTCTTCATCATTTTTACATTTTTATTTAATAAAAATTTGCATTTTAATAATCTTTACAAATGACTCCATTGTCTTCTTGGTCTACACCAACATCAACACCAACTTTGCTTTCCCCCTAGTGCTAAGTAGAAAGATTGCATTAGCCATAAGGAAGAGTTGTGTCATGGTCAGGTTTGGACAACCCCCTGTAGTTGTCGGTGTATAGCACAGTGCATGCCACAGTACATAGTTGGAGTAGTAGCTATGGCCAGGGTCAGCAAAACATGATTCACAATTTTAAAAAGCAATTTCTCTAGTGTGTACAGGTTTTTCAACATCTCCCAAAAACTGAGAATTTTGTCAATTTTTTTCAAAATTTTAAGAAGCAACTGTGTAAAGGTTCTGTTGTTGATGTCCTGTTGCACTTCCCAAAATAGGGAATTTTGTATTATTCTTTTAAATTTTCAAAATGTAAAAAACACTTCTTTACAGTAAAGGTTCTGTTGTTAATGTCCTGTTGCAATTCCCAAAAAAGGGAATTTTGTATTATTCTTTTAAATTTTCAAAATGTAAAAAACACTTCTTAAAATTCTCATTTTGGTAGTTGCAAAAGAATTGTAATGTAATTTTTTCAAATTTTCAAAAAAGATTTTTTCACTGTCAACAGGTTCTTCCCTATTTTGAGGCACCATCACAAATCGTGTTGCAACTCACGAAAATGGGATCTTTTTTTGGAATGCTTGAAAAAAAAAAAAGCATTGTCTTTCCATACCTTTGTGTGTATTTTAAGACCAGCAGGCATCTGCCAACAGTTAGGGATACTTATATCCACCCTCCAGTGAAGCATCAGAGAGAGTGTTCAGCGCAGCAGGCAGCGTCATCACCTTGAAGCAAACAAGATTGCTTTTCAGCAATATGGAAAAACTCCCATTTGTTAAAATGCATAAGGCATGAAGCTGTGAGAAATGTAGACCTCCTGTGCCAGATGCCACTTATAAGGAATAAAGTAGAACATTTAGGACTTCTTGGGTGGCGCCTTCCCAGGTAGGAAAATCTGCCACAGTAGGTTAAAATGGCAATCTTTTATTGGTAATTCAGGTGCAACTTAAAAGTTTCAAACCCGGACCGGGCTCTTCATCAGGCAATGTGTGTTACAGGAATGGGAGCCTGCCAACTTAAATATACAGACATTGGATTACTTCCGGGTCACAAGGTCAAGGTCATGGAAACAGGCATTTTTCAGGGAAACAAAAACACATTTTTTTATGTACAAAATATAGTGGTAAAAAGTCAAAACTCAGTGTATTTAACATGGAAAAATGATAACCTTGGTATGGGAGATGGTGGCTTGTGAGCCATTCGGTAGTGATTATTCTGCAGCGCTGGAGACTCAAACTTTTTTGCCCACTATGTTTGAAAGGATCAATAACATTTAACTTGGGTGAATTTCTATATGTCCAGTTCTTTTTTATATTTCATATGTTCTTATAGTGCTTCGTATCCTGTGTGTGAAGTATAGTCTTGTTACAGTATTCACTTGGGATCCATTTGTTGTATTCTTCTCGTTGCAAGCCGGGGCCACTTCACATCCTGGACTGGGATCCCTTGTGGGGAGCACATTACTAGATAAGAATATGAAACTTTATTAAGTATTTTTTGTGGTAAACAGGCCATGAATAAGATGCATTCTATGGTGGACTAGGATAAGTGATGCCACTAATTAGACCCTACTACTCTGCCTACTACATCTTTCACCAGCCCACTGTTGCCTGCTGTCCTGTCTGCTGTCTACTACAACTCCCACCAGTCCACCACCTCCTACTGCACACTAGCAACTACAACTCTCACCAGTTCGCCACCTCCTGCTGTACGCTCTTCTCTAGTAAAAAATATGATACAAAGTAAAGTGCATAGAAATGCCAAATGTGCAAATCAGTTAATAAAGTGTCAGTGCCTATACTTCACATACATCAACATATACAGCATTGGTGCAAGTGTTTTAAAAACATGTATAAAGTTAATTACTGCATTAAAAATTCATTAGGTACAAATCCACAAATCCATAGTACTGGAGTTTGATAAGCCCCCCCCCAGGAGAAACATACAAAGCAATCATCAACTCATAAACAGTAGTAAATTAATCTGTGTGTGTACATACATAACCCCTTTTCACTGCCGTCAACCACATAGATACTCCATGATGGACACTAGCCTAAGGGAAGTAGAAAGTTATGCACTCATAATGTTTAAGAATAAATAAAGCTGAACCTTAGCCATCACGCTAGTGTTAATCCATGTACAATCACACTATAGGCCAGTGTTTCCCAACCAGTGTGCCTCCAGCTGATGCAAAACTTCCAGCAGAGGCAAAGGCTAAGATAAGGATGATGTCATCTATGTATTGGCACTACTTACTACCTCATCACCTATCTCTCATATGTCATAAATATCTATTTATCTATCTATTTCTAGACGTATCTCATGAAGATGTTGTCTCTGTATTGATACCACCTACTACCTCATCACCTCTATATCTATGTAATATCTATCTATCTATCTCATATCTATCTATGTATCTATCTATCTATCAAGCTATCTAATATCTATCTATCTCTTTATCTATCTATCTCATATCTATCTAATATTTATCTATCTCATATCGCTCTATCTAATATTTATCTATCTCATATCTATCTATCCATCCCATATCTTTCTAACTCTCACATATATCATAGGCTGGGTTCATACTATTTTTCTTACATACGGGGACCGGATCCGGCTGGGTGATGGGAAAAATGGGCGCTCCCGTATGCCAGCCGTTATCTCATTCATTTGAATGAGCTGACCGGAGTCACTATCTGCTCATTTTTACCCCGTATCCGGTTTTGTAACCAGACCTAAATCCGTGGCATACTGTGGTATGTGATAAATGTGGTGTGAACCTAGCCATATCTATCTATTTCCAGACTTATGTCATGAAACCATTAAAGGGGTACTCCCGCAGAAAACTTTTTTTTTTTATCAACTGGTGCCAGAAAGTTAAACAGATTTGTATATTACTTCTATTAAAAAAATTCTTAATACTTCCAGTACTTTTTAGGGGCTGTATACTACAGAGGAAATGCTTTTCTTTTTGGATTTCTATTCTGTCACGACCACAGTGTTCTCTGCTGACCTCTGCTGTCTAATTTAGGAACTGTCCAGAGCAGGAGAAAATCCCCATGGCAAACATATGCTGTTCTGGTCAGTTCCTAAAATGGACAGAGGTGTCAGCAGAGAGCGCTGTGGTCATGACACAAGAGAAATCCAAGATAGAAAAGCATTTTCTCTGTATTATACAGCCCCTAAAAAGTACAGGAAGGATTAAGATTTTTAATAGAAGTAATTTACAAATCTGTTTAACTTTCTGGCACCAGTTGATAAAAAAAAAAAAAAAAAAAAGTTTTCCATGGGAGTACCTCTTTAAGAGTGCATTTAGCCTACTTCATACCAAGCTTCACCCAGCTGCTTTCAGTAGCCAAGGGCTGCCGCTAGTAGCCAGAATGGAGTGATCTCCGTTACTGGTTACTAATCATTTATTTTCTCATTGCCAAAAAATAAATAAGTAAACATATTTGTATTACTGTATGTGGAATTGTATTATCTATAATAAAAAAAAAAAAACTGAAAAGGGGGCTTGGTCCCAACAGTTTTGAAAAATCCCAACATATTTACTAAGATTTCCACAGAAAATGTGGGGGATTTGAATTGGGAAAAACCAGACAGATCAGAAAAGTTGTAAAAAAAAAAAAGCAAAGCATAGGGAAAAGTGCAAAATGTAGGGAAACCTTAGTAAATACCTTGGGAAAATACCTGTCGGGAATCAAAACCCACAAAGAAAACTACACAATACTCTAAGTAAATAAGGGCCATTGTATTGTTGATCCTGCACATTGAATGGCATGAACAAAAATAAATACCAAAAGCCAGAATTGTGTGTTTTTTGGTCACATCAAATCCCAGAAAAAAATGAATAAAAAGCAATCAAAAAGTCCATCTACCCTCAATGGTAAAGGTAAAAGCTACAAATCACTGCAAAAAAGTAAACCACAAAACAGCTCCATAGATGGTAAAATAAAAAAGTTATGAAAAGGCAAATAATTATGTTTGTAAAAATAGCGAAAACTATACAAATAGGGAATAGGGATTGTACCAACTTGAGGGATACAGATAACATGTCAATTGTATCTTACAGTAAATGAGGAGGGGGGGACCACCGGACTTTGCTTTCTGCTTCTCAGTATATTTTATGGTAAAATTAGGGGTGGCAAGTACAATTGGTCCCACAAAAAACAAGCCCTCATATGGCCCTGTAGATGCTAAAATAAGAGTTGTGTCTCTTGGAAGAAGAGAAGATATAACAAAGCTTTGTATCAGATAACATAACTACAAGTAACATGAATGGAACGTTTATTCCCTGTGGATACCTCCAGCTGTGTAAGACCACGAAAGAAGCTAATAAAAATGTCATATTATGTTGCACTCCTTTACTGATCGTGTTTGTCAGTGTCTTTTATATAATGTATTGGATGTGTAAGCTTTATCTAAAAGGAGAAAGCTAAATAATTGACTACTTAGGTCCAGCAGTCAAGAAGTATGAAACAAACACATGGTAGGTCACATAGGGAAGAGTGAGATCTTCAAATCTAAAGTGTGAAACCAAGATCAGACAAGCCCATGTTATTTTCTGTTTTTCTGTACAGATATGAAAGCTGCGGGAGCTGCGTCTTCAGTTTCGGAATCCTCCGGGTTTCTGGGATTGGGGATGTGACGTCACGCCACACCCCTCTATTCATGTCTATGGGAGGGGACGTGATGGCCGTCCCCAGTCCCGGAAACCCAGAGGTTTCCGAAACTGGAGACGCAGCTCCCGCATAGTATGCGGGTGCTACAGGGAGATTGCAGGGGGTCCCAGTGGCGGGCCCCCGGGATCAGACATCTTATCCCCTATCCAAAGGAAATGCTTTTGCCCGGAATACCCCTTTAACCCCTTAAGGACACATGACGTACTGGAACGTCATGTGTCCACTCCCGATCTATAACGCGGGGCCACGGCGTGGCCCCGCGTCATAGCGGTTCGGGCCCGGCCTCTAACAACGGCCGGGACCCGTGGCTAATAGCGCGCGGCATTGATCGCTGTGCCGCGCGCTATTAACCCTTTAGACGCGGCGTTCAAAGTTGAACGCCGCGTCTAAAGTGAAACCGAAAGCATGCCGGCTAGCTCAGTGGGCTGTTCGGGATAGCCGCGGTGAAATCGCGGCATCCCGAACAGCTGACAGGACAGCGGGAGGGCCCCTACCTGCCTCCTCGCTGTCCGATCGCCGAATGACTGCTCAGTGCCTGAGATCCAGGCATGAGCAGTCATGCGGCAGAATCATCGATCACTGGTTTCTTATGAGAAACCAGTGATCAATGTAAAAGATCAGTGTGTGCAGTGTTATAGGTCCCTATGGGACCTATAACACTGCAAAAAAAAAGTGCAAAAAAAAAGTGAATAAACATCATTTAACCCCTTCCCTATTAAAAGTTTGAATCACCCCCCTTTTCCCATAAAAGAAAAAACACAGTGTAAATAAAAATAAAAATAAACATAAATGGTATCGCCGCGTGCGGAAATGTCCGAATTATAAAAATATATCGTTAATTAAACCGCACGGTCAATGGCGTGCGCGCAAAAAAATTCCAAAGTCCAAAATAGTGCATTTTTGGTCACTTTTTATATCATGAAAAAATGAATAAAAAGCGATCAATAAGTCCTATCAATGCAAAAATGGTACCGTTAAAAACTTCAGATCACGGCGCAAAAAATGAGCCCTCATACCGCCCCATACACGGAAAAATAAAAAAGTTATAGGGGTCAGAAGATGACAATTTTAAACGTATTCATTTTCCTGCATGTAGTTATGATTTTTTCCAGAAGTCCGACAAAATCAAACCTATACAAGTAGGGTATCATTTTAATCGTATGGACCTACAGAATACATATCAGGTGTCATTTTTACCGAAAAATGTACTACGTAGAAACGGAAGCCCCCAAAAGTTACAAAACAGCGTTTTTTTTTAAATTTTGTCGCACAATGATTTTTTTTCCCGCTTCACCATAGATTTTTGGGCAAAATGACTGACATCATTACAAAGTAGAATTGGTGGCGCAAAAAATAAGCCATCATATGGATTTTTAGGTGTAAATTTGAAAGAGTTATGATTTTTTAAAGGCAAGGAGCAAAAAACGAAAATGCAAAAACGGAAAAACCTCCGGTCCTTAAGGGGTTAAGGGAGTTATGGAAATAGCTAAGAAAGCTTGCCCTCCCCCCACTACATAACATGGACTGTCCCACAGTTTTTATGACCAATTATCACTTATCCGCAGGGTAGGTGATCAATGTATGATTGCTGTATGTCAGACTTCTGGGACCCCCAACAATTAAGAGAGAGGTGGTCTCCAAGTCTCTCTTGTAATTGAAACAGTAATATGCCTGCTTGACCCCCAGCCCGTTCACTGTCCATGGTGCTGATAGCAATAACCGAGTGCTGTCCTTGGTTTTCGCTGTTAGGCTGCTTTCACACTGCCGTTTTTGTCTCCGGCAGTGTGAAGTCTGCTATTTTAGGATCGCGAATAGCGGGAGAATCATTTGTGCTTGCACAAATTTTTCTCCTGCTACTTGCCGCTAAAAAATAATGGGTCTGTCGGGACCCATCATAGTGAATGGGGGTCCATCAGGACCCGTCGGCACCCATTGGGACCCATCAGGCAACAGGTCCGTTTTCGGCCAAAAAAAGAAAAGAAAATGGAGTCTGAAAGACTTGTTAGTGATGGGTAACAAAGGCATTGTGAAAGGAGCCTCAGTCCCACTGATGTTGAAGGAATGTTGGTCATGCATATGCACAAAGGTGCACTCAGAGACCACTGCTCTCTTGATTGGTAAGGATCGGTCAAACTCCCAACAATACCTAGGGATAGATTAAAGTGCCAACCCTTTAAACCTATGCATGAATGCAGCTACCACTGGCCAACTTGCCTAAGGATTTTTAAATTAGAGGATCTCCCATTCTTCCTATAGGTAGGGGCCAAGATGTATTAGACACTTATGGATATGTTATGGATAGGCCATAAATGTCTACAATATTCCTCTTACCTTACAATGTCGCCCCTTTACGATCACTTATTAGGTGGATATATACTTGAGACAACTAAGCTAAATGCTTCAGAGCGTGCAAATTTTTTCAATGGTGAATGGGGGGGGGGGGGGGGGATGTATTGTGGTGAAAAGCACCTGGCAGACCCATTAAAGAGATGGTAGACCACTATACATATTACATACAAGGATGGTTTCCCTAAAATCAGTGGGTTTGACTGACATTTGTCTATGACTTCAAAATATGATATCAAAAATGCTAGCAACATTTTGTGTCCTTCAGAAAAAGAGACTAAGGACCCTTGACGGGGGTTGCGAGCTTGCGTACCTCATGTTTATCATGTTTAGTATATATTTTTATAATAAGGTCAGGCCTTTTGATGCTGGGGGAACCCGGGGTGCCAGTGCTTTGTCGGGTACACATAAAGTAATAGTACAAATAGTATGGAAGTAACTAATAGGATGTAAGCCAGGATGGTGCACTACACTGTAACTATGTATTTATATACAGTGACCCCCCCCCCCCCCGACCTACGATGGCCCCGACATCTCAGAGGCCATCGCATGTTGAAGGCAGCATCAACATACAATGCTTTTGTATGTCGGGGCCATCGCATAAACGGCTATCCGGCAGCGCAGACTGCTTCAGCTGCCACCGGATAGCCGTTTACGGTGCCCCGTGTGGTCCGCTGACGATCACTTACCTGTCCTTGGGGCTCCGGCGCGTCCTCTTCGGGATCCTCTGCATCGTCGGCGCTCTCCATCGTTGTCATCACGTCATCCAATAGGAGCATGCTGGCTGTCCGGGCATGCTGGGTGTTGTAGTTTTGCAGGTTGTAGACCACTGTCCTATACTTTACATTGCACGGATCCCTCAATATACGATGGTTTCAACAAACGATGGTCCATTTGGAACGGATTGCCATCGTATGTTGAGGGACCACTGTACTTTGTATGCCTTACCTGTGAGTACCTATAATACTAAGCAGCTACTCCCCTCATGAATAGTAGGCGCGTGAGGGTGAAGTATTGTTCATCAGTATCCTGCAACTGTGCGACCTCCCCTTATATAGCATTGTGGGTGATCAGCATCATAATGGAAATAGGTGTCTAACCTGCATGTTCACACGGGCGAATGTCTGCATGGAAAATTTCCATGTGGCCATTCCCCCGACAGCAGAGAAGACTCGGGCACTAGGACTGCTCGTTAATGCATCTCCTTGCGGACTCCACAGGAAGAATAGACGTGTATACTGTATTCTTTCTGCAGACTCCGAAATCGGGGTTTCCAAGGCAGAAACATCTGTCGCTGAAATCCCACAGTGGGCACAGTGCGGCAGAATCCCAGTGAAATCAATGGGGATCTGCTGCAGTGGAATGTCCATCATGTGCACATGGCCCTAGTGTGGCCTCATTTCTGATTTTTTTTTTGTCCCATTTTACTGTGACATTTTTTTAACACACTACCACACCACAAGGGAATGGGCAACCTTATAAAACAACATGGCTAGGCCCAGTCCACAAGATCAGGAAGAACTCTTCAGTGGCTTCCGGCTCTGGAGGTCGGGTCCCTTCATAATGGCATCAACATGTTGCATTATCAGTCCAAGGCAAACCCCCTTGAGGACTGTGTTTGTGACATATTGTGGTGTCCCAGTACCAAAGGCTGTTCTGTGGGCTTCGGACTTCCTCGGGCAGACCTGCGGCACAAGTGTTGGGCCCACTAAAGGACTGGTTGCTATAGTTTTTAAGTTCAAGCACCTTATCAAATGGTTAATATATTTTGCATAAGTACTGTGTTATATGTTATTTATATGTGTTATACCTTTAAGAGAGTGGAGCAGTGCAAGCCCATGTGACCCTGCCGGCCAATGGGAACCCCTAAATTGCTAGCTATATAGAGTAGTGGGGGAGGAGTTACCCCATGTCTTAGGGTGCTGAGCACAAGTGTGGTAAAGGTGGGAGCTGTATGCCAGCCTTTCTGCAAGGATCCCCGCGCAGAGGATTTTCAATGGCAGCAGAAAATACGTTCGTGTAAACTGATACTTAGGGTAGGGTCACACCTGCCATATTTTGCTGAGTATTTTCTGCTGCGCATTTTACTACCCATTAAAGTCAATGGATAACAAAATCAGCTGCAGAAAATAAACGGCAACATATGCAAAATGCGCCACGTGTGACCCTACCCATATAAAGTAAAAAGTGCCAGAAGGGGATAGTATGATGAAAACTCCACAAACTTTATCCCATTATTTTATAATAACATAATATATTTTCGGATCCACTCCAATTTTATCATAACTCCCGGCGATGATTCAGAATTCAGACGTCATCTCGTCCACAAATATCATTTTACATTTCGATTCATTAAACATTAAATGGCCGTTCTCCGTCGAGTACAATAGACTGCTGGCCTTTCCCAAATGCCAACCTGATGATATACATCGCATGTTTAAAATGTACATTTTGGATGAGCCTGAAAAGCAGAATAAATGATTACATGGAGAAGGCAGCACAATAGAGAAAATGAGAAAAAGTTTATTTATTTTTTTGTTTTGTTTTTTTGGAATGAAGTGTCATAAGGGGTAAAAGGAGAAAAAAGACCCCAAAATTTGTAATGCAATTTCTCCCGAATACGGAAATACCCCATATGTGGCCCTAAACTGTTGCCTTGAAATACAACAGGGCTCCGGAGTGAGAGAGCGCCATGCGCATTTGAGGCCTAGATTAGAGGGACGGACCCGGATGCAAGCATGGTGTTTGCCTCCTCCACCAAAAATACCCTACGGCAGTGTTTCCCGAACAGCTGTTGCAAAACTCCCAGCATGCCTGGACAGTCAATGGCTGTCCGGCAATACTGGGAGTTGTTGTTTTTGCAACAGCTGGAGGCTCCATTTAGGAGACACTGCCATACGATCCATTTTTTTATTTTTAAGGGGGGGAGGGGGTTGAGAGTGTAAGGAAGTGTTCGTTTAGTGTAGTGTAGCGTAGTGTTTTTAGGGTACATGCACACGGTCTGGGTGGCATTGAGCCGCATCGGCTTAGGTGGCACAGACTGTGGGCATGGGGAGCATCAATAAGGGGCAGTAAAGAGGTTACAGCTAGGTCCCTCCCCCCCTTTCACCAGCGGTGTGATTGGCCAGAGAGCGAAGGACTGCGCCTCGCTGTTATTTTCATAGTCCCACCTCCTTTTAGACAGCTCCCCACCCTCCTGCCCCTTTTTCTTTGTGTTACATTTTTTTTCTGTAACTATTTTGTGTTTCTTTGTAACCCCCTGTTTACAGTGACCCCCCCGACCTACGATGGCCCCGACATGCGAACATTTCAACATACGATCACTCTCAGAGGCCATCACATGTTGAAGGCAGCATCAACATACGATGCTTTTGTTTGTCGGGCCCATCGCATAAACGGCTATCCGGCAGCGCAGACTGCATCAGCTGCCACCAGATAGCTGTTTACGGTGCCCCGTGTGGTCCGCTGACGATCACTTACCTGTCCTCGGGGCTCCGGCGCGTCCTCTTCGGGATCCCCTCCATCGTCAGCGCTCTCCATCGTCGTCATCACGTTGCTGCGCACCCCGTCCCGTCATCCAATAGGAGCGGCGTGCCTAGCGACGTGATGGCGGTGACAGAGAGCGAGGAAGCAGAGGCCTTGCCGGAGCGTCGGGGACACCCCGGGGACGCGGCGACAGCGATGGACGGCGACATCCAGGGCAACGGTGACGAGCGGTGACGGTCCGGAGCGGCGGGGACACGTGAGTAATAGTATAACCTCCAATACCAGTGGTCTTCAACCTACGGACCTCCAGATGTTGCAAAACAACAACTCCCAGCATGCCCGGACAGCCGTTGGCTGTCCGGGCATGCTGGGTGTTGTAGTTTTGCAACATCTGGAGGTCTGCAGGTTGTAGACCACTGTCCTATACTTTACATTGCACGGATCCCTCAACATACGATGGTTTCAACAAACGATGGTCCATTTGGAACGGATTACCATCGTATGTTGAGGGACCACTGTATATATAAAAAATAAATAAAAAATATGGCCATTATCCTTGATTACCCTATTGGGTTTTTGATTGCTGAGTGTGGATAAAAAAAGAAGTGTGAAGAGAAGAGCTGGGATTCCTTTTGTGCTTGCGTTTTGTGTTATCTCTTGTTGTTTGCCTTGTTATCTAAGTCACAGCTGGCGGTACAGGAGGGAAAATCAATAAGAACGGAGGTTCAAGGTTGATTTGCCCGTCGGCTAAGGCCGACATCTGGTGTGAGCTTCCCCTGATTGTCAACCTACGGGAGGTTGAATATGTTGAGGTATTTACAAGCATGTTACGTTATCGTTAAAATAAAGCTGTGGCCGACCCCCATGTCCATCAAAACCTTAACCGCTTAAGGACTACGGATGTATATTTACTTCCGTGGCCGGCTACCGATCTGTGAAGCTGCGGGGTACTGGTTGCTATCAACCACCTTCCGGCCAGCGGCCATTTTCCCAAAGAAACAGCGCTGCTGGACCTCTTCACTTTGCTGGAAGTCTGTGAGGTGAGCACTATGGCAGAGCAGGCAAGCAGGGGTCGTAGAGTCCCAAGATGATGCCGGAGGCCCGGAAAGTCACCATGGCGCACATGTTTCAAGAGGTGGTGGGTCTGTAGAGAATCTCCATCGGGGCCAAAGTGGCCTACCTCAAAGTCCCACTGCCCGAGGGAGATGGAGAGTGGCCAGCAAACCCCGGTGGAAGGTATATTTTCCATCGGATGAATGGGACACAGATCCCTTCGGTTTATTGGTTCCCAACACCAATGAGCCTTGTCAGGAAGAAGAGGAGACCAATTTGCCCGAGGCACCTGTCATGGCACCAAAGTACCTACACAAGTCGTCGGCGGATGTGCCCAGGCCAAGGAGGTTTGGCCTAACCAGCGGGCACCAACTAAAGTGCCTCGGCCTTCTCCTGCTGAGGAGGAGGTTTGGCCGGCCCAACCAGGGCCGCCATAAGGGGGGTTCAACCAGTACCCCAGTTAGGGACCCAACTGGGCCCAAACCTTTTTTTTTTGTGAATCAGTGAGTGAGGCACTCATTGACCACTGGGGGGGGGGGGGGGCGCTACTATGGACTGACTGACTTACTGACCGTACTCTGTACAGGCAGTCAGTAAATCACAGCAGAGAGGGAGCCCATAGCTATCATGACGTCCATTTTTATTTTTTTTTTATTACTGCCCAACCAGCCCGTCCAAGCCCAGTCTGCGGCTGTGGTCCAGATCGGGGGCTCGACCGAAAGGGAGCCCCGTCCGGAGGGCAACACACTGACACTTTTTGGCTGCAGCTGGTATAAGACGTACCTGCGCACGGCAGTTACCAGCAGGCCAGTGATGTTGGCCCACGTGTCCCTCCTCTTCCTGCCTGGTGCCCGCAATAGAGGAGCAGAGCAACTGACTACACTGCAAAAAGGTACTAACTTGTATAGGGACAGTGTATGTGTGTATGATGGCTGTGTGTGTGTGTGTGTGTGAGTGTGTATATAGGGACAGTGTATGTGAATGGGGGCAGAGTATGTGTATGGGGGCTTTGTATATGGGAGCTGTGTATGTGTGTATGGGGACTGTGCATGTGTGTATGGAGGGCTGTTTATGTGTGTATGGGGGTCTGCGTGGGGGGGCTGTGTATGTGTGTATATGGGAGCTGTGTATGTGTTTATGGGGGGCTGTGTATGTGTGTATGGGGGGCTGCGTATGTGTGTACGGGGGGCTGTGTATGGGGGCTGTGTGTATGTGTGTATATGGGAGCTGTGTATGTGGACTGTGTATGTGTGTATGGGGGGCTGTGTGTGTGTATGGGGGCTGCGTGGGGGGGCTGTGTATGTGTGTATATGGGAGCTGTGCATGTGTGTATGGGGGGCTGCGTGGGGAGCTGTGTATGTGTGTATATGGGAGCTGTGTATGTGTGTATATGGGAGCTGTGTATGTGTGTATGGGGACTGTGTATGTGTGTATATGGGAGCTGTGCATGTGTGTATGGGGGGCTGCGTGGGGGGCTGTGTATGTGTCTATATGGGAGCTGTGTATGTGTCTATATGGGAGCTGTGTATGTGTGTATGGAGGACTGTGTATGTGTGTATGGAGGGCTGTGAATGTGTGTATGGGGGACTGTGTATGGGGGCTGTGTATGTGTGTATATGGGGGCTGTGTGTGTGTGGGGGGGCTGTGTATGTGTGTGTGGTGGCTCAGTAGGGGATGGTGTGTCCCCATACATTTCTCCTGCCCTGTCAGACAGAGTCCCTCCATGTCCCCAGGGCCCCCCTACAGTGTAACCCCTATTGTATATATGTTTGTATTACTAGTCTACTGTTGCTTTAAATATTATACCATGTGATTGTTACCCAGGAGGCACTAGTGACCAGGTGACCCCCCCCCCCTCCAAGTGACCTATGGGCGCCTTGCTAAGCTCCCCTATAAAACCAGGGGTGGAGCTACAGTCTCTCTCTCTCTTAGGTCATTGCTATTCCTGCTGAGGTCCAGTGCAGTCGTCTCAGAGTGTGTCCAGAGCATTGGAGGCCTCAAGCTTAAAGCCTAAAGTCTGCAGCTACAAGTCAGCTCAAGTAAGCTCAAAGTCATCCTTTGTCACGTCTCCTATATAGTCACTGTGGCCTGCACTAAAGTGTCTTACATACTGCAAGTCCCGGCAAGCCTGCAAGGTCCCCCTGTGTCACTGGTCATCTCCTTGAGTCCTGGCTGTGCTGCATAGACTGTATCACCTGTCTACCCTCAGTAAAGCTACCGTTTTCCGTAACTTGGCGTTGGTGTCTTCATTTCCCCCATGCCTAGCCCAGGACCAGCGGTATTACCTTCGGGTGGTTAAGGCTAAACCATGCCCTGGCGTCACGACAAGAAGGGGTTAATGACATCTGACCCCAGGGTAGTAACATCTGCCCTGCACCTTACACCCCGACACCACAACTTTTGGCATCACGAACAGGATACGGGTGTGTGCACCATATGTCACAAGTCTTCCCTCCTAGTCTGAACTGTGTACAATATTGTTTGCAAATATTGCATGCCGATGCGACAGAAGTTTGCACCAGAAAGTGTACAGGACTTTGTCATTGAGAAGTGTTTTACTAGTGGCACTTGTGAAATAGAGGGGGAGGTGAAGGAAAGACTGTTTGCCGCTGTGGAGTGTAAAAAGTTGGTTCCTGATAGGGTTAAATTGGTCCAGTGTTTTCTGCGCGCACGAGTGGTCGCAGCTCCACCCCATCAGTCCCCAGCAGTCACGCCTCTTCAGCGTTGCGAGGAGGAATCAAATATCCACCCTGTTTTGCACAGGGGAAGACTTTACCGGCCAGACCGAAACAGGAAGTTCCCTGGGCTCAGCCACATTGAAGGTTCCGGCGGTTGCGTCCGACTTTGCTGTCTAATATCTGGCACTTGCTGCAGCGCAGACCCTGCAAATACCTGCGGGCATCAGTATCTCAGTCTCCGGTAACTAGCCACGTTAACCCCCTAGTGCCCAACAGTATTTCTGGCTACCTGCAAAATAGAGGGGAAGCACCTCCCAGAGTGCTCCCACCAGCCAAGACTAGCACCTCAACCAGCATCTTAAAGTGACAGCGCACTCAATGCTTCTTAAAGTGACAGTGCACTCAATTCATTTTAAAGTGACAGCGCACTCAAACAGTCTACAGGATGTCAGCACCCAGCTCTCCTGATCAACCAGGTGACAGTAACCCTTCATCACCAGCAGCTGGATCATCTGCTGCCCCAGCCGCAGGAATGCTACCGTCAGCACTGGAATTTATGGGGAACCCTGTCCTCCCTACCTACAATGGAGACCCCTTCACCCTGAGGGATTTCAAGGAAAGGATCCAGAGTCTGTTTGTCTTTTATTCTTTCCCTCCTAATCAACAGGTGCAATTGCTCACAGGACAACTACAGGGATCAGCACTAGAGGAAGTACTCACCTGGCCAGCCTCCGAGAAGGACACTGTAGAGTAGATCTTTGAAGGCCTGTACCAGGTATTTGAGTCACATTCTCCATCAGAGGTACGTCTATGGCTATATGAAAGGCGACAGAAACCAGGTGAGACTTTAAGAGCTTATGCCCCAGCCCTACATAATGCCCTAGAGACTGTCCAAAAACAAGATGGTATAACTCCCGAGCAGGGCAACAAGGTGTTATTGGACAGATTTATCAATGGGGCTCATAATAAGTGGGACAAAGCCCAGTTGAGAATGTTAGCGGTCCAAACCCCTAATTTGTCCTTCCCCGCTTTTAAGAGACTGGCTATTCAGGTGATTGAGTCCAGGGCTGAGTTAGAGGAAGTTTTTACTTCTGTCCAAGAGCCACTAGGGGCGGTAGTTAGGTCCATACCACCACCATCACCAGCCCCCGCCCCAGTATCATCTGCTTTGCCCGTCATCACAGCCTCTGACCTACAAAGTGTTAAGCAGGACATTGAAAAGTTGACTAAGGCGGTGAAAGGAGCTTGCCACCCGGACCGCTTCATCTGTCCGTGAATAGCATCCACATAGAAAACCTGTCCCTGTTCCTTCTCCCTGCAATTTCAACCCCCGCAACCCTCTGCCCAATAGGCCCTTGGGGGCTCAAAGACCCTTTTGTACTTACTGCAATAAGTCAGGACAGTGGAAGATGCAGTGTTGGGATTTAAATGGATTTCCCCTGAGGTTCCTTCTCCCTGCAATTTCAACCCCCGCAACCCTTCGCCCAATAGGCCCTCGATGGCTCAAAGGCCCTTTTGTACTTACTGCAATAAGTCAGGACAGTGGAAGATGCAGTGTTGGGATTTAAATGGATTTCTCCTGAGGTTGCGGACCAGCCCTCAGGAAAACAGTCACCAGGTCCAATCCCCGAATGACCTTAGTCAGGACTCAAACTTTATGTTGCTTCCTGCCCCTATGTAAAAATTATTGTAGAGAGTGTAGAGTTGGAGGCGCTGATATATACAGGGACGCAAATGTCTACCATACCAAAAAAAAATTTCTATCAGCATTGGAATGCTAGTTTATTGTGTGAGCCTGATGATGTTGACTTTAGAGTAGTGGCGGGTAATGGTCAACCAATACCCAGACATGGATACTGGGAGCCAACTATTCAGTTGGGGAAGCATGTACTTACCGGGCAGGGAGTAATTGTAACTAATGTGTCAGATAATGGGTCTGCTGAGTTTAGGATGGGGATGAACATTTTGAAAAACTGTTTTGCAGAAATAGTATATTCCTTGCATGACTCTCTCCCCTACATGTCCCCTTCAGGCCAGCGAGCTGCGCAGCACCACTTGAAAGCTCTACAGACCGAGCAGAAGTTTGACAAAAAGCAAGGTGAAATCTGCAGAGTGCGAGTACAAGACATCAGGTCGGTGACCTTGCAACCCAACACAGAGACCATCATCTGGTCCTGTGCACGTCCTGGAATAAGGAACAAGGACTATCAAGCCCTGCTGTAGCCTATGCAACTGGAAGATCATCCTCTTGTCCGAGCTGCGAGAAGCCTTGTCACAGTCACCAACGGGAGAGTACCAGTCCGATTAGTCAATCTGTCTGATGCTGCTACTGTGTTACCTAAATACACCCCAGTCGCCCAGCTGTATCTCATAGCGTCAAGGGACATCCTAACAGAATGCAAGGTGGCTCGACAGTGTGCAGCCAAAGTGGCTGAAGGATCCTGTACGAGTTTTCCTGAGCCCTGGTGGACGCAACTCCAGGTAGGAAACGATACTACCCCAAGGGATCAAGTCAAGGGAGTCGTCAACGTCGCCAAAAGGTACCACAAAGCTTTTAGTAAACACCCTACAGACATTGGACATACGTCCATGATCCAACACAGAATCCTCAACGGCGATACCCCACCTATTAAAGAAAGGCATGTATCAGACTGTCAAGAAGATGCTGACTGACATGAAAGAGGCGGACGTCGTTCAAGAAAGTCAGAGTCTCTGGGGGGCGCCTCTTGTTCTGGTCAAGAAAAAAGACGGAACTTTCCGCTTTTGTGTTGACTACAGGAAGTTGAACAATCTCACAGGACGCTTATCCTCTACCCAGAATCGAAGAGTCACTCACAGCCCTCAGGTCGGCTGCTTACTCCTCCACCCTGGACTTAACCAGTGGATATTGGCAAGTGCCTATGGCCGTGTAGGACCGAGAGAAGACAGCTACATTCCAGCGTCTGATGGAACAGTGCCTGGGCCATCTGAATTTTTAAAGTGTCCTATTGTACCTGGACAATGTCATCGTGTATTCCAAGTCCTACCAAGAGCACCTGAGGCATCTGTCAGACGTCTTCCAAGTCCTGATCAAACATGTGTTGAAGATAAAGCCTTTGAAATGTAATTTGCTTAAACCCCAGGTAAACTACCTAAGTCATGTTGTCAGTGCCGAGGGAGTCCAGGTTGTTAAGAACTGGCCTACCCTGCGCACGGTGAAAGATGTCAGAAGCTTCCTGCGATTTGCCGGCCGCTTAATTCCCCACTTCGCCCAGATTGCAGAACCCCTCACAGCTCTCCTGCAGGGTACGGTGAAAGAGAACTTCATTGGAATACAACCTGTTGAATGGGCCAAAGAGCAAGAGACAGCGTTCCGAGCTCTTAAACGTCTGCTGACAGAACCACCCATCCTGGCATATCCAGACTACAGTCAGCCGTTCCAGCTATAAACTGATGCCAGCTTCGAAGGTCTGGGAGCTGTCCTGTCCCAAGTGCAAAAAGGGCCAGAGTGTGTGATAGCCTATGCCAGTCGTAACCTGCAAGGAGCAGAAAAAAACTATGCAAACTACAACTCCTTCAAGCTGGAACTTCTCGCCCTCATGTGGGCTGGGACTGAAAAGTTTAAGGACTACTTTTGGCTGCCACACCATTCACTGTCTACACGGATAATAACCCATTGGCCCATCTGAATACTGCCAAGTTGGGTTCCATTGAGCAGTGTTGGGCCTCAAGATTGGCCAATTACAGTTTCACCATCAAGTACAGGAGTGGCAAGTCTAATGTCAACGCCGATGTACTGTCTCAGATGACCCCCGGCGAAGAACCACCTGTCGAAGATGTAGAGAGGCCTCCATTTTACCAGAAGTTCATGAATCAGAATGTTGTGACCGCCCTTGAGGACGGTGAACCCAGGTCCGAGAAGGTCCAAGAAGACCTATACACCTGGAAGACACTACAAGAGGAAAGTTGAGTCATGGGGGATCTCTTGGACTACCTTTTGATGAAAAAGATACCAACCTGTTCACAACGGGCCCATTGTGACTACGAGTTGAACGTCTGTGGCTACAGAGGAAGCGACTGTTGATGCACAAGGGACTGTTGTACCAAAATTCTTTGGATCCAGTCTCTGGTGATCGACTTCATCAGATTCTGGTTCCCCAAAGAGATGTGGCGATGGTCCTCAATGCATATCATGATCAGTCGGGACACTTTGGAGTCCCCACGACCGAGGCTACTGTTAGGCGAAGATTCTACTAGATTGTAATGCGGAGCAACATTGAGAAATGGTGCAGTGAGTGTGCAGTCTGCAACATCACCAAGAATGTGCGCAAGGATGCAAGAGCACCCCTCCATTCCATCCAGAGTGAAAGGCCTAATCAGTTGGTCGCGCTAGACCATGTCAAGTTGTCTCCTACCCGGTCTGGGTACACTTATGCTCTCACCATGGTGGATCACTACTCCAAATGTGTTGTTGTGGTACCCGTTAAAGACCTCACAGGCAAGACAGTTGCCCAGATGTTCTACTCCATTTGGGTGCAAACCTTTGGGTGTCCGGAGTCTGTCCTAACGGACTGTGGAACGGCCTTTGAGGCCCAACTCTTCCAGGAGCTGTGTCAGTCCCACGCCTGTAGAAAACATCGGACTACTGCTTACCACCCTCAAGGGAACGGGCTCTGTGAATGCGTTAATCAAGTCTTCATCCACATGTTGCAAGCAGCTTCTGCATCCAAGCATAAAGATTGGCCCCGATTGTTGCCCGAATTGTTGGAGATTTATAACAACAAGGTCCATTGTTCTACAGGGTACACCCCTTTCTACCTGATGATGGGGAGGCATGGGCTGCTGCCTAAGGACCGGACGTTTGGGCTTCAGGCCCTATTCAATACCTCCCCACAAGCCTCCATGGAGAAGGATAGAAGAAGCAAAAGAGAATGTTGGCAAAAAGATGGACTAGGCTCAACAAAGACAACTTCAAGATTATAAGTGTCACGCCTCCGCCAAACCCCTACAGCTAGGTGACAAATTCTGGCTGCGGAAGTTCCCGAGAACTCATAAACTGGACTCTATCTGGGAGACAGAACCATACACAGTGACGGCTGTACCATATCCAGACTCTGACGTGTCCGAGGTACAAAAACTTGGGTACGAGCCGCAAGTTGTCCATCGTAACAGAATCAAGCTGTGTCTCAAGGAAGACCTACCCATGCTCCCAGCACCTTGTCCACCAGCTGTCGGACCTGCGAGGGAGTATGTGCCGGGCGAGGGATTCCACCCATCCATGAATGTCCCTATGTTTTTCCCAAGTCAACATGCGGTCTTCTGTATCTCGCCAAACCCGGGACCGGTTCAACCAACCTTAGTCGCCACACCAGTCCCAGTCCTGTCGCCGTTGGCGCCAGTCTATATCCCAATCTCGAGATCACCTGTTTAACCAATGTCTCTGCTAACAAGTCCAAGTCTTGCCAGTCCCGAACCGCTACCTACTCCAACATTTGATGAGGGAGAGCCTGTTGCAATTCCAATCGAGTCAAGAGCTCCCGAAGAAGTTGGCGTTCCTGAATCCCGACGGTCCACTCAAGCTCAAATCCCTCCCAGGTATAAGGATTAAAATGCCACATAAAGACATGTACTACACATAGTCCACTGACACCACCAGAAGTCATGCACATATGTTTATAATCACATTAGGGCTGCAGCATTTATCATAGTACCAGTCCACAAAATGTTTATAATGTCTAATGTCTAACATTGTTCTTATGTCCACATGCCCAGGATATGTTACTGGCCAGAAGGTATTCCTGTTAACCCACAGCACACGTACAAAAATAAGGTAACAAATGTCTAATGGTGTCTAGCAATGCATAGAGTTCTGGAGAGAAGTGTGTCCACCGAGGGACCTCAGTAGCCAAGACATTGAGTGGAAAGCCTGCGGCAGCCCAATCCGTTCAAGTTGTGTCTATTGTCACGTATAATGTTTTAGAGTCATACACTTAAAACAGTTATAAGGTTAACAGGTCTTCATATAGTCAGAGCGTGTATGAACATTTTATGTTACAAGGACTCTTTATATGCCTCAAATTACAAATTTCAGACCTGGATATGGATGTTGTTGTCATTCCGGTCCTCCGCCTTCCAGCCCTGTCATTTCAATTGCCCCCTCTGAGAACCCCCCCCCTATCCATTTTTATGCCTTTCTGACCCTGTGCCATTACGTGATGAGACGTGTATGGGCATGGGTGAAGCTTCCTGTAATGTCAGGTATATATAATTAATTATGCAAATTACCATGGCCGGTATTTTTTTGCAAAAAAGATGGCAACCCTATGTGTATGTGTGTAGTGGGGGCTGTAAATGTGTATATGGGGGCTGTAAATATGTGTGTGTGGGGGGGGGGATGTGTATAGGGGCTGTGTACACATGTGTGAGGGCTGTATCTGTGTATGGGGACACAAAGTGAACACTATTACTGTGTGAGGCAATACTGATGGGGAGTTTGTATAGAGGTGGGAATGGTGCTTTAGAAAGGAGCCTAAAATGTGTTTCCATCAGGTTCTGCAGAGACAAGTCAGAGCTGGGAGAACTCTTCATGAAGGTCCAGACCAGATGGAGAAGGAAAGGAAACATGAACAACTCCGATCAGAGAAGACGTCGCCTGTGAGTCCTGTCATTGTAATCACCTATACTGTCAGCAGACACTTACCTGTATGGTCAGTTAGGGAGATTTTTCAGAACCTGTAGAGAGGAAAAGTGATGCAGTTGCCCATAGCAACAATCAGATATTTTCTAATTGTTTTAAAAAGGCTTTCTTAATAATTAAAGAAGCCACCTGATTGGTTGCTATGGACAACTTCTCCACTTTTTCTCTCACAGGTTTTCATAAATCTCCCCCAGTATATGGGAATATTCTAAAATTTTTTGGGCAGTTTTACAGTAACCAGAATAGGGTATATATGATTATAGCAGAGTGCAGCGCAGTTACATTCTTTGCAGCACAGTGTTTTACTGCACTGCCCTCTGCTGTAATCTAATCTAATTAAAAATACATAATTAGAAAAAGGAATTGGGTGGGTGGTGGGGGTGGTTCCTGGGGGCAGGCCACCTATGGGGAAGGGAGCCCAAAATCTATTCCCCCAGTGGCGCAAGCTGCTGCTGTGCAGATGGTGGTTACCATGAGTCTACCCTGTTCAGGGTAAATTGGAACACACAAGTGGGTCCTTTAGAGGGGGCACAGTCCCGTGGTCCCCGTTATATGTCCCAGCCAAGGAAGCAGTCTGATAGGCGAGGCTGGGGTGGAAAATTCCCAGGCTGAAGAATTTGTGTGTGATATCTTTGCTATTCAGTCAAAAGACTAACTTTGTTTTGGTGAAGCACCATTGTTGTTTTCTAGGTTCCTGCAATGTTAAAGAAAAGTGCCTGGTGGACTCACCAAGAACTCTTGTGACCATTTGCGTAAGTTCATGTGCCCGGCTTATAGCTGAGATCCTTTACTGAGAACTCTAATATACCAGAACTGTGGAGCAGAACTCCAAATCTAATTACAAGAGTAATATATTGTTTATTCTTTTTGCACAAGTGAATGCAATTATTGTCATTGTTGTAAGATTATATTGTTTAAGGCACATTGTAATAAAGTGTATAAAAAGTGCATATACAAATTGTCTAAGGTGTCTAATGTCCTTTCTAGTTATGGCAATTGTATAGGAGGTATCCTGACCTTGTCAGGAGAAGTGTATTCACTTACCTCACTGCCAGGGACAGTTACCAGCCAGGTACAGAGAGTAGTGGTACCTCTGTATAAAAGTTATCGATAAATAGCTATACTAATATCTAGTCAGTATAGAATAAATAATTCTAGTGACGTTTCATGTACAGTTAGTCAGTAATGTACATATCCCCCCTTAAACGTCTCTTCTCAAGACTAAACAATTGTAACTCCTTTAATCGCTCCTCATAGCTAAGATGTTCCATGCCCCATATTAGTTTAGTCGCGCGTCTCTGCACCCTTTCCAACTCCGCAGTGTCCCTTTTATGGACAGGTGCCCAAAACTGAACAGCATATTCCAGGTGAGGCCGTACCAATGCTTTATAAAGGGGGAGTATTATGTCCCTGTCCCTTGAGTCCATGCCTCTTTTGATACATGACAATATCCTGCTGGCTTTGGAAGCAGCAGCCTGACATTGCATGCTATTCTGTCGTCTGTTATCTACAAGTACACCCAGATCCTTCTCTACCAGTGACTCTGACAGTTTAATCCCCCCTAAGACATACGACACATACAGGTTATTAGTACCCAGATGCATAACTTTACATTTATCCACATTGAACCTCATTTGCCAAGTGGATGCCCAGACACTTAGTCTATCCAAGTCATCTTGTAACTTATGCACATCCTCTATAGACTGTACCGTGCTACAAAGCTTGGTGTCATCTGCAAAGATAGAAACAGAGCTGTTAATACCATCCTCTATATCATTGATAAATAAATTAAACAACAGCGGGCCCAGTACTGAACCTTGGGGTACACCACTAATAACCGGGAACCAATCAGAGTACGAATCATTGACCACCACTCTCTGGGTACGATCCATGAGCCAGTGTTCAATCCAGTTACAAACTAAAATTTCCAAACCCAAAGACCTTAACTTACCTGTCAGACGTCTGTGAGGGACAGTATCAAACGCTTTAGCAAAATCCAGAAACACTATATCCACAGCCATTCCTCTGTCAAGGCTTCTACTCACCTCTTCATAAAAGCAAATTAGATTGGTTTGACAACTTCTATCCTTAGTAAACCCATGCTGGCTATCACTTATAATACAATTATCCCCTATGTATTCCTGTATGTAATCCCTTATAAGTCCTTCAAACAATTTACCCACAATGCACGTTAAACTTACCGGTCTATAGTTTCCTGGGGAAGACCTAGAGCCCTTTTTGAAGATTGGCACCACATTCGCCTTGCGCCAGTCCCTTGGCACAATACCAGACACCAGAGAATCTCTAAATATCATGAACAGGGGTACAGATATTACTGAACTTACCTCTCTAAGAACTCTTGGGTGTAGTCCATCCGGCCCTGGGGATTTGCTTACATTTATGTCACTTAACTTACCTTGTACCATCTCTACATTAAGCCAGTTCAGTACATTACATGATGTGTTACCAGCACTGACCTGTACATGATGTGTTACCAGCACTGACCTGGCCAATGTCAGCTCCTTCTTCCATAGTGTATACAGAACTAAAGAACCCATTCAGTAGCTCCGCCTTCTCTTGATCGCCTGTGACAACCTCCCCATTATCATTAATAAGGGGTCCTACATGCTCTGTCCTTGTTTTTTTTGCATTTATATATCTAAAAAAATATTTAGGATTAGTTTTGCTTTCTTTGGCCACCTGTCTCTCATTTTGAATTTTTGCTGTTTTTATTACATTTTTACAGATTTTATTAAGCTCTTTGTACTGTTTAAATGTTATAGCTGACCCATCAGATTTGTATTTTTTGAAGGCTTTTTTTTTTGTTGTTTATTGCTCTTTTAACATAATTTGTCAGCCATGTAGGATTTAGTTTTAATCGTTTATATTTGTTCCCCTTTGGTATATATTTAGCTGTATAGTTATTTAGAGTTGATTGAAAGATGTCTCATTTACCTTCTGTATCAGTATTTGAGAACCCCTCCCCCCAGTCTATGTCCTGTAGTGCAGCCCTCAGCCCAGGGAAATTTGCCTTTTTAAAGTTATATGTTTTTGCTTTCCCCGTCTGTCTTTGTTTTCTACATTTTAAGTCAAAAGTAACTATATTGTGGTCGCTATTACCAAGGTTTTCCCGCACAGTTACATTACCAACCAGCTCTGCGTTGTTGGAAATGATCAGATCCAACAAGGCATCACTTCTTGTTGGGTCCTCCACAAACTGGCCCATAAAATTATCCTGCAATAAATTTAGGAATTGTCACCCCTTTGTAGTTTTAGCCAACCCCGGACCCCAATCTATATCTGGATAGTTAAAATCTCCCATTATTACCACTGTACCTGCCCGGGCGGCCCTCTCTATTTGTTTATGAAGCCGAACTTCTATCTCTTCAGTGATATTAGGGGGTCTGTAGATTACCCCAAATATTATTTTTTCAGTATTTCCCTCCTTTTGTAATTCTACCCACAGTGATTCCACCTCCTCAAAATCATCACACACCATGGCATCGTTCACACTGACTTTCATACCACTTCTTACATACAGACAGACTCCACCACCTTTTCTGTTCATTCTATCCTTGCGAAACAATGTAAACCCCTGCAGATTAACAGCCCAGTCATGCGAGGAGTCCAGCCATGTCTCAGTGACCCCAACTATATCAATATGTTCCTCCAGTATCAAGGCCTCAAGCTCCCCCATTTTATTTGCTAGGCTTCTGGCATTTGTGAACATACACTTTACATTTCCATCCTTTATGTTATTGGGGTTAATGGGATTCAAGGGTGTAAGTTTTATTTTCCTATGAAGCCTATTCCTATTAACTATTCTAACCCCTCCCTCCGCTCCACCCCCAGGTACATTTATAATTCCCACCTCTCTATCTACACTATCTTCCCCCTCTTTGCTGTAGGTTCCCTCCCCCAAGTCCCTAGTTTAAACACTCCTCCACCCTTCTAGCCATCTTCTCCCCAAGCAAAGCTGCACCCTCCCCATTGAGGTGCAGCCCGTCCCTACGGTAGAGACGGTAACCGACAGCGAAGTCAGCCCAGTTCTCCATGAACCCAAACCCCTCCTTCCTACACCAGCTTCTGAGCCACTTGTTTACCTCCCTGATCTTCTCTCTGGTGTGGCTCGTGGTACAGGTAATATTTCAGAAAATACTACCTTGGAGGTCCTTGCCTTAAGCTTGCGGCCTAAGTCCCTGAAATCATTTTTAAGGACACTCCACCTACCTCTTACTTTGTCATTGGTGCCAATATGTACCATGACTTCTGGGTCCTCTCCAGCCCCGCCCAGCAACCTGTCAACCCGATCCGCGATGTGCCGAACTCGTGCGCCAGGCAGACAACACACTGTTTGGCGATCCCGGTCTTTGTGACAGATTGCCCTGTCTGTCCCCCTAATAATTGAGTCCCCCACCACTAGTACCTGTCTGGCCTGCCCTGTACTCCTCCCTCCCTCCTTACTGGAGCAGACACCCCCCTGGCGGTCAGAGGCGGTATCCTGCTGCAGTTCTGCTAGCTCTGTAATGGCATCCCCCTCATCTGCCAAGCGGGCAAACTTGTTGGGGTGTGCCAGTTCAGGACTAGCCTCCCTGACACTTTTTCCCCTACCCCTCTTTCTAACTGTAACCCAGCT
This sequence comes from Hyla sarda, assembly GCF_029499605.1. Classification (NCBI taxonomy): domain Eukaryota; kingdom Metazoa; phylum Chordata; class Amphibia; order Anura; family Hylidae; genus Hyla; species Hyla sarda. The sequence goes on along the minus strand of NC_079196.1, from coordinate 198,568,038 downwards.
AACTGCCTGACTGTCCTGCAACTCCATCCCACTGTCCTCCCCCACCTCTATTCCCGGGAGTGCCTGCTCAGTGAGCAGGAGACTCCTCTCCATGTTGTTAATGCTTCTCATTGTTGCCAGTCGCCCCTCTAGATGCAGGATCTGGGCTTCCAAACGGACAACTAGCACACATCTCGCACAACAATATGCACCCTCAAACTGTTGTTCAAGGATTGCATACATTGAACAGGATGTACATTGGACTGCATTTTCCAACATGGAGGCCATCTAGTTATGGGGATTTCACAAATGTATAGGAAAAAACAGACAGTCAAAATTACACTTAAAATTTTTTGTAGACCTTTGTGGGTTCAGAAATTAACACTCACAGCGATCTCAACCTCCTGCTTTCAACCTCCTGTTTTTGTAACTCCTCTTTCACGCCCCCTCTTACACAGCAACACTCAGAAGAGCAAGCTCTCAATAAGAGTCCCAAGCTAAGATTTATACACCTGTGCCCAATCTACTCCTCCTCCCCCTAGAGGTGGAACAGAGAAAAAAAAAAAAAAAAATGAAAAAGGGTGTTTAAACTCTAACAGTTATCCCACTATGTGCAAAAGAGAAAAACTTACCCAAAATATGAATGTGGGCTATAGGCAGTCGCACCCACTCCACAGATTCACTCCGCACAACAGATAATCACAGTTTTTGAAACTCCTCTTTCACGCCCCCCCTTACACAACAACACTCAGAAGCAAGCATTTTGTGTCCTAAAAATCTCACATATTTCATTATCCCAGTTCTAAACACCCTCATCAATTGAGCATGCAAGGAAATTAAGAGCAATGCCACATGGACTCTTCCACAGTTTGTTTGTTCACCAGCCCTGAGAAGGACATTTGTTAAATGCCCCAGAAACTGTTCAGTTCTATCACCAGGCCCCAGTGGCCACTTCATGTCTTCTGCCCTCCAGGACTGGGCGCTGAGGACAGATGTTGTTTAGAGGGGGAGTTTGTGGTGGCCCAATACAGGAGTTGCACCCCTGTACCCTTGCTGCTCTGTCAGGCAGACTCCATGTCAGTGACCTCTGCCCTCCCCCCCCTGCACTATTGTATCATCGTAAATGCCTATGTTATTTAGTCTAATGTACATGTATTGTTGTATGCCTTTAAGTATTATTGTCATGTGATTGCAACCAGGGAAGGTACAAGTGACCATGTGACCTACAGGGTGACTGATGGGACCCCTCCAGAGTCTCCCCCATATAAGCCCTGGGTATAGCTTCCTCTTTTTTTGAGTCTTTGCTGAGCTACAGTGAGGTCAAGTCCTGAGAGAGTGTCTGGTGTTCTAAGAAAGCCCAAAGTCTACCTTGCAGCCACGAATCCAGGGGTGAAAGTCAAAACCTGGTAAGCTACAAATGGGGTGAAGTCTGTCATAGTCAGTCTCAGTCAAGTCAGTCCAAGTCAAATCTGTCTCAAGTCAGCGTGATCCTGCATCAAATTGTCCAAGTACACTATAAGACCCAGCAAGCTCTAAAGTCTTTGAAGTCACTGGTCACCTCCTTGGGCCTAGCCAAGCTGTATAGAATGTTACATCTGTCTGACTCAGTAAAGATATCGTTGTTCCATAACTTGGCGTCAGAGTCATTATTTGCCCCCGTGCCTAGCCCAGGATACCTTCGGGTGATATTGAAAATAAACCAGGCCCTGGCATCACGAACACAAGGATTTAATGACATCTGCCCCTAGGGTAATTCCATCTGCCCTCGTCACACCCTCACCACAACTTAAAAAGCTTTTATGTTATAAAGGTAGCACTATATGTGACCTGCTCGCAAATTCCTTTTTTTCCAAAATGTAGGGTCATTCCAATAATGTATAGGAAGAACATTTGCAAAGAAACATTATAATCTATATCTGGTACTATGTTTTGGGGCTGAATAAAGAAAGTGCTGGATTACGGTATTTCCAAACCCATCAGATCCCCTGTGCCGGTAAACACACACGTGAATATTTATTTTAAATATCCAGAATGGAGTTCTGCATAGCTGCTGGAACAATGTGATGGGTTGGTCACTTATAATATGCTATTTTGTATAGTACTTGAAATAAATGTATCCCTTTACACCTTTATCATTAGAAAAGAGTAAAGGAATGATCAATGTGTTCTAGAATACCCTGAAATTAAAGGCTAGCAAACCCTAAAACAGTGTTTTCCAACGAGGGTGCCTCCATCTGTTGCAAAGTTACAACATCCAGCCCCGACTGCCAAAGCCAGAAGAAACCTGATCAGGAATTACTGCTATAGAAGCAGACGATTCAGCATTGGGGCCCTTGTAGACAGGCCTGGTGCAGGGATTTTTGCCACCCTAGGCAAAAGCTAATATTGCTGCCCCTTGACTCTGCCCATTGGCTCCTCCCTTTGACATTCCCCACCTTACTGCTGGGGTGACACACTGTAACAAACCTCCTCTTCATATAATCACCTACTACTGGTGTGGCAGGGTTTGGCTGGATGGGCAGGTGCATTGGATTCTGGCTTACTTAATTGCTGCAGGCAGAGCAGAGCATAAAAAGTGCGCTCTAGGTTGTTGCCTATTTTGCCTATAGGAAGAGCTGGCCCTGCTTGTTGAGTGTTAGGGTATGTTCACACTGCAGAATTCTGCGAGTGGAATTCCACGCACTGAACATTACGATCAGTGTGAATGGGTCTTCCATGAGACCCGTTAACACTGAGGAATTTCAAATTGATCCGCACAGAGAATGAACATGTTCATTCTTTGTGTGGAATTCCGCGAGCACAGCAAAGCCGTCAATGGTGACGGCCCAGTGCCGCGTGGTCCTACCGCCAAAGTATTTTCGGCGGCGGCCACCAGAATTTAACGAGTGGAGATTCCACAGTCTGAACAAAACCTTAAAGGAGAATTCATCAAGCTGTTTAGAAACGTTTTTTTTTTAATCTAAAATTGTTGCACAAAAAGTCTCAGTCACTTCCCATGCGACTTTTGTGAGACTTTTGCTTTTGATCCTATTTGAAAGTGAACCACCATTTGCAGTGCTTTAGACTAGTTTTATGCATTGGGCACTGATTCATTATGTGGGATTTTTCTCTGAAAGTCTAAGAAAAAGTCTAAAAAAGAGTTGCATCACCGTGATTTGCGCACAAACTCACACCATGTCACTTCAGCCCTGAAATGCAGTCTAAACGAGTAGCATGGGTGTCAGTACCAGGGACAGGTGAAACATATCCCCCCGATGAACTGACACGGTGTTGGTCCTCTGATGGCCTTTTTAGAAAACATGGGAGAGAGGACTTAACCCAAAGATTATGGAAGGTGGTAAAGGTGAAAACAACAAAGGGGCCCTCTGGTCTTTCTTCATAATGGGCCCAATAATGACCACATAAAACGGCTTGCCTTAAAGGGTGCATACCCTGGCTTAAATAAATGGCCTACATACCATAGAAGAAGACAATGCAGGCACTTGGAGAGAGAGACCTTAGTCCTGGTTGTCCCATTTCCTTAGCTAACAGGTGACAACAACTTCAAGACTTTACTCTCCTGCAGAGCTGTGTTTTTTAGCAAATATGGGCAAGAAGAATTAGCCCAAAGGTCATGAAAAGGTAATGATGGTGGAAACAAAAACAGGCCCCTTCTGGTCTGTCTTCATAATGAGCACAATAATGAACACTTGAGGTACACAAGTGGAAACAGATACCACATCTGGAAACAGATACCTCTAGATGGAACCCATTGGCCACTCTACCACATAGGTGAACACTAGTACTATACATGTGTGTCGCACCAGAAGCTGTCCCATGGTTTTGGACTGTCTTGGGCAGCTTGGCAGCACAAGGTGTTGGGCCCACTAGAATGCTACAGTTATATTAATTATGTGCTAATGATAACTACAGATAATATTTTTTCCTAAATTAATTTTGATATTCTTGAAAGTACATATGTTTTCCTGTTACTGTGCCTTTAATTGTGAGCAGTGAACCCCATGTGACCCTGCTGAGCAATGAGAACCCCAAAGTCTCTCCTGTATAGTGCGGTTCAGGGTGAGGAGTTAGTCAGTCTAGTTCCAACAAGGCTCCTGAGCAACAGCTTAGCTCCGGTGTGCTGTGTGTCATGTGCTCTGAGGAGAGCCCCAGCTCAAATCTAATCTCTCAACTGGTCATAATGCAAGGATTGCTCACAAGGAAGAAGTTCATGCCTCAGCGGAATGGTCTTCAGTACCTTGACAGGACCCTAGCTACCAGGAATCAATCTTCTGTTTCACAAGTCAGTATACATTTTTCAGGAAGGCAACATGGCTCCCAAGGGGTTACGCTGCACAATCCCACCTAGGCCAGCTGTTTGTGTATTACCATCTGCACCAGCTCAGTAAAGACAGTTATCCATAAACTGACGTCGATATGTTCATTAACTAACCAGTGTCTGGCCCAGGAGAAGCTGTCTCAAACCTTGGACCGTTTATAGGTGTCACAAAGTGATCAGGTATTTCCACCAACACCATCCTGTGTCACCACACATGGCATATCATGATTGGGGAACCCTGTATTTGCATTTTGTGGGGTCAAGGAGCTTTAAATTAAGCCTCTGACAATGCTATCCAAACATTATGTATCAAAATAAATATGTGACATTGACCACCACATGGAAAACCACAAATATTCAACTCTTCCATTTATCATAAGGAAAGAGTGAGTGAATGACCAATTTGCTAATAACAGGTAAACACTTCAGAATTCAGAATTTAAGCCTGAATTTAAAGGCTTACATACAGTAGAAGAGACAATGCAGCATTGGGGCCCTTGGAGAGAGGGGTCTTAGCCTTGGTTGTCCCTTTCCCTTTGCTACTGCGTGACAAGAACCTGGGCAAGACTCCATTCTCCAGAAGAGCTGCCATTTTAGCAAACATGGGGGAGAAGAATTAGCCCAAAGGTCATGGAAAGGTGTTGGAGGTAAAAACAAACAACAGGCCCTTCTGGTCTTTCTTCATAATGGTCACCATAATGACCACTTAAAAAGGTGACCTAGAAGAAGGACTTGCCCCAGATGGTGCACGGGTTGCAGTCACACATGGACACAGGTACCTCCAGATGGAACCCAATGGCCACTTTACCACATAGCTGGACATTTGTATTATACATTGCATATCATGGTTTTGAAACTCTACATTTTGTGGGGTCAAGTTAAGCCATTGACACTGCCATCCCAATCTGGTGCCTTATGTTCAATGCTAACACCCTATCCTGAAAACATCATATATCAAAATACTTATATGACATTAAAGGGGTACTCTGGTGAAAAGCTTTTTTCTTTTAAATCAACTAGTGGCAGAAAGTTAAACATATTTGTAAATTACTTCTATTAAAAAATCTTAATCCTTCCTGTACTTATTAGCTGCTGAATACTACAGAGGAAATTCTTTTCTTTTTGGAATGCTCTCTGATGACATTACGAGCACGGTTCTCTCTGCTGACGTTATTATAATAATAATAATGCTTTATTTATTGTTATCCTTACTGGGATTTGAACCCAAGTCCCCAGCACTGCTAACCACTGAGCCACCATGCTGCCCTTAGCATACATCTACTATGCATGGTTGCTAAAATGGACAGAGATGTCAGCAGAGAGCACTGTGCTCGTGATGTCATCAGTGTTCCAAAAAGAAAGGAATTTCCTCTGTAGCATTCAACAGCTAATAAGTACTGGAAGGATTAAGATTTTTTTTATATAAGTAATTTATAAATATGTTTAACTTTCTGCCCCCAGTTGATTTAAAAGAAAAAAGGTTTTCACCGGAGTACCCCTTTAACTATTACATCGGTTTTAGGGTCCCTTTAGGTGACTGAAGACTATCAATCGGCTTTTTGCTTTTATTAGGCATCCAGTAACTAGGCAGTGCATTTACTCATCGACAGAGAATGTTTCATACAGAACATTCTGCTATATTTCCTCTTGTAGTTGATTATTGGTATTCACCACCATTGAGGGTCCACGTGATGGGACATTCTCTGAAAGTAGCTGTAATTGCATTTTGTTCTTCCATTTCCGTCGAGTCTGTGTGGGAGCCGCTATCATGAATTCTCTCGAGTGGTTGGATCGGGGCTGTATATACTGAAAGCAGAGAGTTTTCTATAGCCCGGGAAATGATCCACTCTCAATAAGAGTTATTTAGGAAAATAATTAAAAGACATTTCATTGGTATAATATCAAAGTAATAAGCCCATTAACATGTATAAATCTAACCAGATAAGAGTGAAACAACCACCAATCAGCCACAACATGAAAACAACATAAAAATGTAGGTCCCACAAGATAGTGTCCTGTGGTATCTGGCACAAAGACATTAGCAGAAGATCCTATAAGTTGTGAGGTGCGGTCTCGATGGATCAGACTTGTTTTTTCAGCACGTCTCACGGATGCTAGGTTGGATAGGATTGGGTTTTGGTAAAAGTGGTCTGAACCCAACCAGAGGTCTACCGAGGTCACGAACCGCTACGAGGACTTGGAAAGAGACTTGATGTTGGTCTTCCTTTTAAAAGCAGTAGAAAATATGTACCTCAGGTCAGGGCCAGGTGACTGGGGTATTAATTGTGGTGCCTTGCAGAAACCACCTTAGTCCCAAGCGACTTGACAGCTAACTTCTGATAGGCTTCTCTTGTTCATGCTCTTGCTCTCTGTCCCTACTCTACCCTCTCTCTGATTATTTCTAATAAACAGGTGATTGCTTCAACCTATGTGACTGCCCATCATAGCTCTGATGGCGCATCAGCTGTTTTCGGCACCACCAGTTTCGCATCAATGGCCCTGATTTATCAAAATGTGCAAGAGAAAACTGAAGAAATTTTTTCCACAGCAGCCAATCACAGCCCAGCTTTCCCATCTTAACCCTCCATGTCTTCCCTTGCTCAGGATTGCTGAAGGCTGCCTTAGGCTGCCCTTAGCAAGGAAGTGCCAATTACATGGATCAATATAATACGGTACCATTACATTGATCTATGTAAGCCATTTGATGGCTTATAATAGGCTCCTATGGGCAACAAATGTGTAAACATTTTTAAATCACACTCCTTTTCCCATTTTTCAAATAAAACAAACTTTCATGAAAATTTTGAAAATTTAGCATTTTTTACACACGCATGTTCTTGTAGAGCCTTTTTTTTTTTTTTTTACAAGAGGTAAAAGGAGAGAAATCCCCCCCAAAATCTGTAACCCAATTTCTCTCAAGTAAGAAACTACCTTATATGTGGATGTAAAGTGTTCGGCGGGCGCAGTAGAGGGCTCAGAAGGGAAGGAGCGACAGTGGGATTTTGGAGAGTGAATTTTGCTGAAATGGTTTTTGGGGGCCATGCAGCATTTAGGAAGCCCCTATGGTGCCAGAAAAGCAAAAAAAAAAACAAAAACAAAAAAAACAAAAACAAACACATGGCATACTATTTTGGAAACTACACCCCTCAAGGAACGTAAAAAGAGGTACAGTGAGCCTTAACACCCCACAGGTGTTTGACGACTTTTCGTTAAAGTCAGATGTGTAAATACATTTTTTTTTTCACTAAGATGCTGATTTTTCCCCAAATTTTAAATTTTTACAAGGGGTAATAGGAGAATATGACTCCAAAATGTGTAATCGCATTTCTTCTGAGTATGGAATTACCCAATATGTGGAAGTCAAGTGCTCTGCGGGCGCACTACAATAAGAGAAGGAGTCACATTTGGCTTTTGGAAATGTTTTTTTTTTTAGGGGGGGGGGATGTCGCATTTAGGAAGCCCTATGGTGCCAGAACAGCAAAAAAAAAAAAAAAAAAACACATGGCATACTATTTTGGACACTACACACCTAAAGGAACGTAACAAGGGGTACAGTGAGCCTTAACACCCCACAGGTGTTTGTTAAATGTTCATTAAAGTGGGATGTGTAGATGAGAATTTTTTTTTTCCACTACAATGGAAAAGACTTTTCCACAGATTTTACACTTTTACAAGGGGTAATAGGAAAAAATTTCCCCCAAAATTTGTAACACCATTTCTTCTGAGTATGGAAATACCCCATATGTTGATGTAAAGTGCTCTGCAGGCAAACTACAATGCTTAGAAGAGAAGGAGCGCCATTGAGCTTTTGGAGAGAGAATTTGTTTGGAATGGAAGTCGGGGGGCCATGTGCGTTTACAAAGCCCCATGGTGCCACAACAGTGGACCCCCCCACATGTGACCCCATTTTGGAAACTATACCCTCATAGAATTTAATAAGGGGTGCAGTGAGCATTTACACCCCACTGGCATTTAACAGATCTTTGGAACAGTGGGCTGTGCAATAGAAAAATTTAATTTTTAATTTTCACAGACCACTGTTCCAAACATCCGCCAGACACCAGTGGGGTGAAAAAGCTCACTGTACCCCTTATTATATTATGTGAGGGGTGTTGTTTCCAAAATGAGGTCAATGTGGGGGGGGGGTCCATTGTTCTGGCACCATGGGGGCTTTGTAAACACACGTGGCCTTCAATTCCGGACAAATTTTCTCTCCAAAAGCCCAATGGCTTAACATCCACATATGGGGTATGTTATTACTCAGAATAAATGGTGTTACACATTTTGTGGGGCTTTTTTCCTATTTTCCTTTATGAAAATGAAAAATTTTGGGTAACACCAGCATTTTAGTGAAAATGTTTTTTTTTCATTTTCCCATCCAACTTTAACGAAAATCGTCAAACACCTGTGGAGTGTTAATGCTCACTATAGCCCTTGTTACGTTCCGTGAGGGGTTTAGTTTCCAAAATGGGGTCACATGTGGGTATTAAATTTTTTGCGTTTATGTCAGAACCTCTCTAAAATCAGCCACCCCTGTGCAAATCACCAATTTAGGCCTCCAATGTACATAGTGCGCCCACAGATCATTTTACGTCCACATATGGGGTATTTTTGTGTTCAGGAGAAATTGCATTATAAATTTTGGGGGTCTTTTTGTATGGGGCAACACAATAACATGCAAGTGTAGACCCCAATTTTACTTTTTCAAAAGGGGTAAAAGGAGAAAAAGACCCCCAAAATTTGTTAGACAATTTCTCCCGATGACAGAAATAGTCCATATGTAGCACAAAATTTTTGCCTTGAAATACGACAGGGCTCTGAAGTAAGAGAGCGCCATGCGCATTTGAAGCCTAAATTGGGGATTTGCATAGGGACGGACCCAGATGCAAGAATTAATTACACTCCAATACCAAAATTACCATACTGCAGTGTTTCCCAAACAGGGTGCCTCCAGCTGTTGCAAAACTCCCAGCATGCCTGGACAGTCAATGACTGTCTGGCAATACTGGAAGTTGTTGTTTTGCAACAGCTGGAGGGTCCGTTTTGGAAACGGTGCCATACCAGATATTTTTTATTTGTGAGGAACTGCGTAGGGGTGTATGTATATGTAGTGTTTTACTTTTTATTTTGTGTAGTGTAGTGTTTTTTGGGTACATTCACATGGGCGGGGGTTTACAGCAAGTCTCCCGCTGGGAGTTTAAGCTGCAGCTAAAAATTCACTGTAACCCCCCGCCCATGTGAATGTACCCTGTACATTCACATGGGGGGGGGGGGGGGTAAACCCCCAGCTGTTGCAAAACTAAAACTCCCTGCATGCCCCTTGGCTGTCGTGCATGCTGTGGGTTGTAGTTATGCTACAGCTGGAGGCACACTGGTTGCAAAGCACACTGAGAGTTTGTAACTTAACTCAGTGTTTCACAATCAGTGTGCCTCCAGCTTTGCAAAACTACTATTCCCAGCAGTCTATCAGTGCATGCTGGGAGTTTTAGTTTGCAACAGCTAGAGGGACACTGGTTGCGAAACACTGATTTAGGTAACAAACTCAGTGTTTTGCAACTAGTGTGCATTCAGCTGTTGCAAAAAGCTACAACTCTCAGCATGCACGGACAGCCAAAGGGCATGCTGGGACTTGTAGTTATGCAACAGCTGGAGGCATACTACTAAAACTCCCAGCATGCCCTTTGGCTGCCCGTGCATGCTTGAGGTTGTAGTTATGCAACAGCTGGAGGCACACTGGTTGCCAAACACTGGGAGTTTGTTACTTAACTCAGTGTTTCGCAAACCAGTGTGCCTCCAGCTGTTGCAAAACTACTATTCCCAGCATGTACAGTCTATCAGTGCATGGTGGGAGTTTTAGTTTGCAACAGCTGGAGGGACACTGGTTGTGAAACACTCATTTAGGTAGCAAACTCAGTGTTTTGCAACCAGTGTGCATTTAGCTGTTGCAAAAAGCTACAACTCTCAGCATGCATGGACAGCCAAATGGCATGCTGGGACTTGTAGTTATGCAACAGCTGAAGGCATACTACTAAAACTCCAAGCATGCCATTTGGCTGCCCTTGCATACTGGGGGTTGTAGTTTTGCAACAGCTAAAGGCACAAAAATGTGCCTCCAGCTGTTGCATAACTACAACCCCCCGCATGCACAAACTACCTAAGGGCATGCTGGGAGTTGAGTTGTGCCTTCTGCTGTTGCACAACATCAGCTCCGAGCATGCCCTTTTGTGCATGCTGTGAGTTGTTGCGAAGCAACAGCAGGAGGCCAGCCGTGCCTTCTGCTGCTGCACTGGGTACTCATTTTACCCAGAATCAGCAGCAATCTGGGGGGGTGGGGCTCAGGACCCCCCAAGGCGTTGGCACGGGATGCCTGCTGAATGATTTCAGCAGGCATCTCGGTCCGGTCCCCGCCCGGCGAGCAGTAGGGACCGGAAATACTCAGCGTGCACAGGTACGCCCTGGTGTATGCATACGCCCTGCGTCCCCAAGAGGTTAAATATCTTTTCTGTCTGACCACAGTGCTCTCTGCTGACACCTCTGTCTGTTTGCAGAAGCAAATCCCCATAGAAAACCTCTCCTGCGCTGGACAGTTCCTGACATAATAAAGGTCTGTGCATCGCTCCCATTTACCCTTATACAGCACATTACAAGGTTTACCAAACTACTATCTGACATTCTTCATCATCAGGCCCCCTCTCCTACATAGAACAACATGGATAAACTGCCCAATCCCTGACACAGTAAAACATAGAATCAGACTGACTTAAATTTAACAAAGAACAAAAATAATGGGTTTTTTTTGTTATTTTTTTTTTATTTTCAGGTTTAAGTCATATTCGGTAATAAAGTCACATTCGATTAATTAGTCACATCCGGTTAATAAGTCATATCCAGTAATAAAGTCACATCCGATTAATTAGTCACATCCGGTTAATAAGTCATATCAGGTAATAAAGTCACATCCGATAAGTCATGTCCGGTATTTTCTGTTATAGACAATTTTTCAGTGGTTCTCCCAGTCTGTGCATCTATCTCAGCTGTCAAGAATTTCCTGCATTTCTGGGTGGATAAAAGAGAACCCGCAGAATTCTGTGTTGTTCGTTGAATCCACTTGGTCTTCATTGCAGGAGATGAGATCATTCTTGTTGAGATCCTTCTGATCAAAACTTCTGATTTCACTTGGAGATTGCACTTTTGGCTTGTAAGGAGGCTCCACTTCTCTCCTCTCTAGCGCCGTCCAGTTAATGGTATTAAAAAAGGGATGACGCCTGATATTGTCTGCCACACCCAATCTTTTGGTTGGATCTTTCTCCAGCAGCTGTTGTAGGATGTCCCTTGATTCCTCAGTTATCCAGCTTGGATAGTTGGGCGTATGTTCTTTAATCAAATTATAGGTCTCACGTTTGTTACGCCCAAGGAATGGCAGCTCTCCTATCAGCATAGTGTAGAGAAGAACGCCGAAGGCCCACCAGTCCACAGTAAAAGTGTAGCTTTGCTTCAGCACCATCTCTGGAGCCTTGTACACTGGAGTCCCACCGAATGAGTTGGCTTTTCTACCGTTGGAAATGTTCTCTATGCTCAGTCCAAAATCTGTGATTTTGATGTGGCCGTCCTTATCTAACATTACGTTCTGCAATTTCAGATCCCCATGAATGATGTTCTTGGAATGCAAAAACTGTAGGCCAGATGATATTTCAGCTGCATAGAAAGTAGCCCTGGGAAGATCAAATCTTCTCTGGTCATTCAGGTGACCGAGCAGGTCTCCGCCATTCAGCAGTTCCATCACAAAAAATAGATGTTTCTTGGTCTGAAAACTGCAATATAGGCGAGTGAGAAAGGGGTGTTCCCAGGCCAACGCAAGAATACGTTTCTCTATCATTGGAGCCTCCTTCTTTTTAACCCTTCTCTTCTTCAGGGCCTTTATAGCAAAAAACTCATTTTTGCCTTTCAGTTGAGATAAAACAACCGTCCCATAGCCGCCTTTCCCGAGTACCTTATGAAAGATGAAGTCATCTTTGCTGACACATTTTTCGGAGGCGCTGTCCTTCTGGTTGTCTGCTGGTTTCTCAACGAGAACTTCTATGTTCTGGTCTTCTGCAGGTTGGTCTTCTGCAGGTTGGTCTTCTGCAGGTTGGTTTTCCTTGTTTGGTGTTTCTACTACAACTTCCTTCAAGTCATCTTCTGCAGATTGTTTTTTATTCTTTGGTGTCTCTATAACAACTTCCGTCAAGTTGCCATCTTCTGTAGCTTTATATTTCTTTTTAATGCAGATGTACAATATGACCCCGATCACTAACAGGGCCAATAATACAATCGGTAGAGCAATAAGATAAAGCTCCATGATCACTCTCAATCACAGTCACAGTCTGATGAGAGGATGAGTAAAACTGAACATTTCAGTATGTCCAGCATTGTGACATCATCGATGACCCGTTCAGAACAGGGACAATTTTCTTTGGTGCATTTTAGTTTTCCATCCACAGGGCTTTTTTGCACAACCGATTGTACTTTGTAATGACACCTTCTATTTTACCATAAAATGTACAGCAAAACCAAGAAAAATGTCATTTGTGGAGTAGGAATTAAAGAGAAAAAAAAAAATTTGCAACTTTTGGGGTTTTTTGTTTTTACACAATGCAGTTCATGGTAAACCTGGCATGGTCTCTTTATTTTGTCATTTTATATGATTTCAGCTCATATTTACATGGGTTTTATACAATCACACTACTTAAAAAAAAGTAATTTTTTTATAACAAAATAAATATACTTACAATGACTCTATTCTGACCCTTATGACTTTTGCCATCTTCCATGTACAGGACTGTTTGTGGGGCGGGTTGCACTGTGATCTACAGTTTATAATGGTAACATTTGCCATTTTGCTTTAGAATGGACTCATTGGGAGAGATTCATCCAATCCCGTGCAGAGGAAGAGTGAAGCAGCCGCCCACAGCGACCAGTCAGGCCGCATATCCCATCTTTTAAAAGGCCTATGAAAAATGAAAGTAGCGATCTGACTGGTCTTCATGGGCGACTTATCCACTCCTCCTCCACACGGGTCCCGATAAACCTCTCCCATGACAGCATATTTATACAGCATATTTATACAGCATATTTTTTCGTATTATAATGTAAGTCAATGGCAAAAAGATTCTATAGTAAGGTATACCGCAGAATCTGTTTTAGCATCTAACGTTTATGTTTTTGTCCTTTTTAACACGTTAATGACCATGGATGTGTATACATGTCCAGGCAGGATGCACTTTCCCGCACCAGGACGAGTATACACATCCATGGTTCTCGTGGGTGCTGCCCAGTGCACCCACAAGATCATGGCAGGTACTCGGCTGTAACACACAGCCGGGAACCTGCCGCACTGCCAGGACTGAAGTAAACTTAGGTCCTGGCAGTTTAACCCTTACAGCCGCGGTTGGAAGCAACCGTGAGCTGTAAGGAGTTTTGACAGAGGGAGGGGGCTCCCTCTGTCTCTCTCCTGTAGTACCCGACAATGATCGCAGGGTGCTGCTAATTACCTGGGCAGCTGGGGGTCTTTACAAGGACCCCCAGGCACATCCTGATATGCAGCCTGCCAGTGTAAAATTGGCAGGCAGAATTTAACTGCAATGCTTTGGAACACCAAGTATTCCAAAGCATTAAAAAGAGTGTAAAAAAATAATATAAAATAAATAAAAGTGTAAAAAAGGTGTAAAAAAAATAAAATAAAACCTAAAAAAACATTTATTAAATAAATATAATGAAAAATAGTAATGCATAATGTGTAGGATCACACGGCGCACATCTGCAGCATGATGAGCTCCCTGCTGCAGCTGGGTAGCTTTGTGTGTCCACTTATAGTGGCGAATTTCTCTCTGGCAGTCATGAGAGGACACACTGAGCTACCCAGCCGCAGCAGGGATCTCGCTCTTGTGACTGCCGGGGGCATCCGCAGTGTGAAATATGCTGCGGATGCTCTCCATGTGACACTACACTGTGTCCCATTCATACTGCATTTCAGCAGTATGTTAGAGGTATTAGTCAGCATCAAGTCAAAAAAAAAGTGATGCTGATGTATACTGTATAGTGAGATGGCTACAGTATACATTGGCATCCCTTTTTTGACATGACAACGGACACCTATACTGCAGAAATGCAGTATGAAGGGGGCTATCACCCAACTCCCCCTTCCCCCTCCAACAAATAAAAAACATATTTTCAAGATTTTTATTTTTTTTTTATGCCCAGTGATGGATATATTGGCCATGAGTGGGTGCTTATTCCCACAACATGACGGATATATCCATCAGGAACTTTAACTGTCACTGCTAGCCGACCAAGGAGGGATCAGCCAAATGGGGCTCCTCTCCTTTTGGGTCCCACCATGTGACCAGGCAACCAAATATGGCCTAAGCGGGGTATTACTGAACACGGGACGAACAGTGTAATAAAATATGGGGGCATTTTCTACTTTTCAGATGCAATTTACAAAAGATATGTCCCACAAATGATGCATTTGTGGAAAAAAAAGAAAATCAAATTTTTTCCTGACTGTAACCATTCTAGCCACGTACTCACATTTGGTCTAGGTGAATACTTTAGAGGGGTGTAGTTTCCAAAATGGGGTCACTTGTGGGGGTTCTACATGGTTCTGGTAGCTAAAACCCTTTGCAGGCATGAAGTGCGGCCTATAATCCATTCAGCGTAAAATGATGCCCAGAAAGCCAAATGGCGCTCCTCTCCTTCTGGGTCCTACTACGCGGCCAAGGAACCAAAAATGACCTAAGCGGGGGTATTTCCAAACACGGGCCGAGCAGCTCAATAAAATATAGTGTGCGTTTTTTTCAATATCACAAGCGAAGCGATGTACAAAAAATATGTCCCACAAATGATGCATTTGTGAAAAAAAGCAAATTTCAAATTTTTAACACTGACTTTGTAATAATTCCTGTCAACAAACTATGGTATTAAAATACTCACTGTACCCCCTAGGGAATACCTTGAGGGGTCTAGTTTTTACAATTGTGGTCATTTGGGGGGGGGGGGGAGGGGGGAGGGGGTCCTATGTTCTACCACCTACAAATTTCTGCAAACACATAGCACATAGAAAACAGATGTACTTTTAAAATGTTCTAAATTTTCTAAATGTCTAGTTAATTTGTTAGGCTTTTAATTCATTTAAAATGTTAGTTAAAAACAAAAGAAATGCTTTCAAAGTAAAGTAGACATCTGACAGTATAAGTTTCATAAACTATTTGGTCAGAAAGTATAAATATATGCAACCTATTAGTGTTAAAATGGCAAAAAAGCTTTAGTTTTTTGTTTTTGTTTTTCATGATTTTTTGCATTGTAAAAAAAAAACTACAAATGATATCGGCGTACTTTTACTATGTACATGAAGGACAACTTGTGACAAAAAAACAAGAACAACAACAAAGACGTGGCCTCAAATGGCAGGAGGTGCTCAACCCCTAATGCAGTTGTGCAAATACATTGGTGGAGCAATTTTAACATCAGTGTTGAGGGATAGCCAATGTCATTGTATACATCTACCACAATAGTGCACCCATATTCCTGTATTGTATTATTCTAAGTATTATACATCCATACTGTCTATCTGGTGTAGGATGCCATTATGGTACTTGTGGTCTGTTGCAGGTATCCTCCATTGTATGCATTTTTATGCTAGGAATCACCCTTACCAACGGACCACAAGTGTAGGATCTGCTCCCCCAGTATATATGCACTACTGCATTAGGGGTTGAGCACCTCCTGCCATTTGAGGCCACGTCTTTGTTGTCAAATTTATACTAATGCGCCTGTATCATCACTATAGGTAGCATTCGTTTGCACCTGTGAGGCCGGCAACATATCAGCCAACTTGGGTGGGCCTTTCTCCCTCCTCCCATTGTACGTGTGCCTAGCCACACTGGAGGTTACTGGGAGGACGCTGTGAGCCGGACTTAATGCTGCCGTAATTGCCCACTGGCCCCTGGTTTTGCTTATCATGCACAGGTAGGTTAGTGTTAGGTCCCGTGCCACTTGAAAAACCTTGGTTTTGGTGTGTGGGCTCAGGTGTGTCCTTCATACAAGGATAAACTGGCTAATGTCTCAATCTTAACATCAGTGTTGAGGGATTAGCCAATGTAATAGTATACATCTACCACAATAGTGACCTAAATTCCTGTTTTGTATGGACAAAAAAACGATGTCAGAATTATCGTTATTCTCTAATAAAGTCAGACATCCCCGATTTTAAAAAACAGGCCTGGTCTTTCAGGGGCACACAGGTTTACTTGTATTGGTCCTTAAGGTATTAAAGGTTTATGCTAAATGTAAACACAAACACAGTGTGACTCTAGCCCTACTGTAGACAATAAAACAACGAAAAACCATGTCTGCTGTTTCACAATACGAATATGTTCCCACTACCGTATGGTTTTTTGACCATTTCTTGAATAGAAAATGCCCCAATATAGGCTGTTTTACAGCTCAAATATATGGCCCAACAGGGCAATATTTTTCCTATTGAATTCCAATAAATGTAATGGGTAAATGGCTTTTTGTGCACACAGTTTAAAGGGGTACTCCGGTGGAAAACTTTTTTTTTTTTTAAATCAACTGGTGCCAGAAAGTTATACAGATTTGTAAATTACTTCTATTAAAAAATCTTAATCCTTCCAGTACTTGCTGAATACTACAGAGGAAATTATTTTCTTTTTGGAACACAGTGCTCTCTGCTGACATCATGACCACAGTGCTCTCTGCTGACATCT
The DNA here is from genome assembly GCF_029499605.1 of Hyla sarda. Lineage (NCBI taxonomy): Eukaryota > Metazoa > Chordata > Amphibia > Anura > Hylidae > Hyla > Hyla sarda. Next base: position 198,550,974 of record NC_079196.1, on the reverse strand, counting down.
CTGTCCATTTTAGGAACTGTCCAGAGCAGCATATGTTTGCTATGGGGATTTTCTCCTACTCTGGACAGTTCCTAAAATGGATAGAGATGTCAGCAGAGAGCACTGTGGTTATGATGTCAGCAGAGAGTTCCAAAAAGAAAATTATTTCCTCTGTAGTATTCAGCAGCTCATAAGCACTGGAAGGATTAAGATTTTTTAATAGAAGTAATTTAGAAATCTGTTTAACTTTCTGGCATCAGTTGATTAACCCCTTAAGGACCCGGGGTTTTTCCGTTTTTGCATTTTCATTTTTTTCCCTCCTTACCTAAAATCATAACCCTTTCAATTTTGCACCTAAAAATCCATATGATGGCTTACTTTTTGCGCCACTAATTCTGCTTTGTAATGACATCAGTAATTTTACCCAAAAATCTACGGCAAAACGAAAAAAAAAATCATAGTGAGACAAATTTGAAAAAATAAATGCCATTTTGTAACTTTTGCGTGCTTCCATTTCTACGCAGTACATTTTTCGGTAAAAATGAGTTATGTAGGTTTGATTTTGTCGGACTTCTGGAAAAAATCATAACTACATGCAGGAAAATGTATATGTTTAAAATTGTCATATTCTGACACCTATAACTTTTTATTTTTCCGCGTATGGGGCGGTATGAGGGCTAATTTTTTGCGCCGTGATCTGAAGTTTTTAGCGGTATCATTTTTGCATTGATAGGACTTATTGATCGCTTTTTTTCAAGATATAAAAAGTGACCAAAAATGCACTATTTTGGACTTTGGATTAACAATATATTTTTATAATTCAGACATTTCCATACGTGGCGATACCACATATGTTTATTTTTATTTACACTGTTTTTTTTTTTTTGGGAAAAGGGGGGTGATTCAAACTTTTATTAGGGGAGTTGTTAAATGATCTTTATTCACTTTTTTTTTTCCACTTTTTTTTTGCAATGTTATATCTCCCATAGGGACCTATAACACTGCACACACTGATCTTTTACATTGATCACTGGTTTCTCATAAGAAACCACTGATTGAAGATTCTGCCGCTTGACTGCTCATGCCTGGATCTCAGGCACTGAGCAGTCATTCGGCGATCGTACAGCGAGGAGGCAGGTAGGGGTCCTCCAGCTGTCTTGTAAGCTGTTGGGGATGCCGCGATTTCGCTGCGGCTATCCCGAACAGCTCCCTGAGCTAACCAGCATGGTTTTCACTTTCACTTTAGACGCGGCGTTCAACTTTGAACGCCGCGTCTAAAGGGTTAATAGCGTGCGGCACCACGATCAATGCCGCGTGCTATTACCCACGGGTCCCGGACGTTGTTAGAGGCCGGGCCCGACCCGCCGTAGCCCCGCGTTAAAGATCGGGAGCTGACTCATGACGTACGCGTATGTCATGGGTCCTTAAGAGGTTAAAAAAAAAAGTTTACCACCGGATTACCCCTTTAACCTCTTAGGGACTCAGCCCTTTTTTGCAATTCTGACCACTGTCACGTTATGCTTTAATACTTTTACCTTTCATTCTGATTCCGAGATAGTTTTTTCGTGACATATTCTACATTATGCTAGTGCTAAAATTTCATCGATACTTGCATCATTTCTTAGTGAACAATTCCAAAATTTGATGAAAAAATTGAAAATTTAGCATTTTTCTAACTTTGAAGCTCTCTGATTGATTCACAAATACAATATGTCTACTTTATGTTAACATCATAAAAGCAATTTTCAAAATTTTCACGAAAATTTCAAAATCTGAAATTTTCAGGGACCAGTTAAGTTTGAAGTGGATTTGAGTCGTGTTTCTGTGAGAAATACCCCATATATGACCCCATTATAGAAACTACACCCCTCACAGTATTCAAAAGGACATTCAGAAAGTTTGTTAACCCTTTAGGTGTTTCACAAGAATAGCAGCAAAGCGGAGGAGAAAAATCAAAATCAGCTTTTTTATACACTAACATGTTCTTGTAACCCCATTTTTTTCATTTTTAAAAGTGGTATTAGGAGAAAAAGCCTACCAAAATTTGTAGCCCAATTTCTCTTGAGTATGGAAATACCTCATATGTTCACATAAAGTGCTCTGTGGGTTCACAACATGGCTCAAGAGGGAAAGAGCAACTGTGGGATTTTTGAAAGCGAATTTTGCTGTCATGGTTTTTGGGGGCCATGTTGTAATTAGGAAGCCCCCATGGTGCCAGTACAGCAAAAAACAAAACAAAACACATAGCATTGTATTTTGGAAACTAAACCCCTCAAGGAACGTAACAAGGGGTATAGTGAGCCTTAACACCTCACAGGTATTTGACGACTTTACATTGAAAATTAAATGATGGTGTTAAACCAAATTTTTCATTTTCACATGGGGTAATAGTAAAAATTGGACCCCATGATTTGAAACCCAATTTTTCCCGATTAAGAAAACGCCCCATATGTGGACGTTAAGTGCTCTGCTGGCGCACTACAGGTCTCAGAACAGAAAGAGCGCCATTGGATTTTTGGAAAGAGAATTTTGCTGAAATTGAAGTCGGGGGCTATGTGCATTTACAAACCTCCCATGGTGCCAGAACAGCAGAAACCCCCAACATGGGAAACTATTTTGGAAACTAGACCCCTCCAGGAACATAACAAGGGTTACAGTGAGTACTTACACCTCACAGGTTTTGTGAACATTGTGCCGTAAAAGTGAAAAATTAGATTTTTAACACTAAAATGATGGTGTTACTCCAAATTTTTCATTTTCACATGGGGTAATAGTAAAAATGGACCACAAAATTTGAAGCCCAATTTCTCCCGATTAAGAAAACACCCCATATGTGGACGTTAAGTGCTCTGCTGGCGCACTACAGGTCTCAGAACAGAAGGAGCGCCATTGGATTTTTGGAAAGAGAATTTTGCTGAAATTGAAGTCGGGGGCCATGTGCATTTACAAACCTCCCATGGTGCTAGAACAGCAGTAACCCCCACATGGTACACCATTTTGGAAACTAGACCCCTCAAGGAACATAACAAGGGTTATAGTGAGTATTTACACCTCACATGTTTTTTAAACAGTGTGCCGTAAAAGTGAAAAAATAGATTTTTAAGACTGAATTGTTGGTATTAACCACATTTTTAGTAGTAGTGAGAGAAAAAAAATCTCCACAAAATTTGTAGCCCAATTTCTCCAGAATAAGAAAATACCCCATATAAGGTGGAAAAGCACTATGCGGGTGCAAAACAGGGCTTAGGAGTGAGACAGCACCGATGAGATTTGAGGCCTAAATTGGTGATTTGCACTGCAATGGTTGAGGTTCTGACGTAAAATCTATAAAAAAAAAAAAAAAACGCAAGTGACCACAATTTTGAAACTACACCCCTCAAGGAAGGTAACAAGGGGTACTGTGAGTACTTACACCTCACAGGTTTTTTGAACAGTGGGCCGTAAATTTTAATTTTTTTTTTTTTACACTAAAATGCTGGGGTTGCCCAATTTTTTACATTTTCACAAGGAATAATGGGAGAAATTGAGTTACAAATTTTGGAGGGCTTTTTCTCCTGACTATGGAAATGCATCCACATATGGGGTAACGTGCTGGACTGGCGCACAACAAGGCTCAGAAGGCATAGAGGTCTGTTTGCATTTGAGTCCTATGGCATATCAGTAGCTGAAGTTTACATACATTCAGAGGAAAATACAAAAATGAAACACCCACATGTGACACCATTACAGAAAGTACCCACCCTGAGGAATGGGTATAGGGGTAAAGAGGACATGTTGAACACACGGGTGTTTCCTAAATATATTTTCCAGGAATGGATGAAGGGTAGCTTTTGAAAATTGCAATTTTCAACCTATGCTCTGCTTCATCTTTCTGGGAACAACTAACATGTGACTCCGAATTGTCGCCTGGAAATACGACAGAGCTCAGTGAGAACTCTTCGCATTTGAGGCGGATGTTTGTTACAGACCTAACAGTTACATACATTCAGAGGAAAATACAAGAAAGGAACACCCACATGTGAGATTATTACAAACAGTACACCCCCTAGGGAAGGTGTATAGGGGTGAAGTGGACATTTGTAACAGACGGACATTTATTTTCCAGGAATGGATGAAGTGTACTATGGCGGGGGGGTGAAAAGTGCAATTTTGGTACTGATATGCCAATTATATTCCCAGAATGATGACCCAGAGTATAGTCGAAAGTAAAAATTATGCCCGCCCCAAACCCTATGCTCTGAATCATGATTCTGGGAATGGCCGTCCCTATTCTGTTACCTCAAATGTGCACCCCGCTCAGGTGGGGAGAGAGCGCTGCACATTTGAGGCAACTGCAAACCCCCAATGCTGTTGACTTTGTGTCCCATGACCCATTTATTGGAGGGAGAAAAAAAAAGAAATTATCGGGGGTATTGGAAAATAGGTTTCCCCTTAAAGCTGATGAGAGACTCATCAATAGCAACCTCCCTTCCAGGGACATAGGCCTCCCAATATTTGGCCCCGAAGTGATTGATGACCGGCCTGATTTTATACAGGCGGTCATACGCGGGATCAATTCGGGGCAGAAATGCCGCATTATCAGCATAATGCAAACCTTTCCGAATGGCCTCGAACCGGGGACGGGTCATGGCCATACTGTAGACCGGGGTCTGGTAGAGGACGTCCCCACTCCAGTATTACCTGACCTTTGGCTTTTTAACTAGGCCCATAGGCAGCACAAGGCCCCAAAAGGTCCTCATTTCGGCTACACTGACTGGGAACCAGCCACCAGCCTAGCTGAAAAGGAGCCCAGGTGTGCGGCGACGACCTGTTGGGCGTACAGGTTCGTCTGCTCAACCATCAGGTTGACAAAGTCGTCACTGAAAAAAAAACTGAAATAGTCCATTTCAATGAACCCGACAATGTCAATCTTGATTCCTGAGTCGCCAACAAACTCAGGAATCACGGGCTTGTGTTCCGCTGGCTGAGTCCAGACAAGTTCGCCGGTACGGGGCACCAGTAAACTTGGCTGGGGGGCTTGACTAGTATGAGCGCCTGGGGGACTCATACCAGCATGGGGCACAGGGTCAGGAGCAGAGGAGGTTTGCGGCCTCACTTGGCAGCGTCTCCGCCGCCTATGTGGCTCATCATCAGAACTAGATGATGAGGAGGACGAGGAAAAAAGGAAGGTGGGGTCTTCCTCATCCTCTGAGGTGCTTTCAGTGTTGGAGGCAAGTATGACATATGCCTCCTCTGCTGAAAATGCCCTGCGGGCCATTTCCCTACTCTAATGGGGGGTGAAACTTTATTGGTGTGTGTGCTGCGTGTGGTGAGGTGCGATACTTTTTGCCCTAACTAAACCTAACCTAACAGAAAAAATATAAACTAAAAAGGGGAAAAAAATGTTTAAAAAAAACACTTCTAGCGCAAAAAAAAGCGTTTACCTAATCAGTGGTGTGCACACTGATTAGCGTTTAGTGGCGGCAGGGAGCGCAGAAGTCAGTGGGGAGTTCCGGCCACTCAGCCCAGAACAGTGGTTGGTGGCACGTACAGACCCCCACATAAAATACTCGGAAAATAAAGTAAAAAAACGCTTAACCCCAAAAAAAATGCATCCGCCTGAACCCAAAAAATCCCGCTGATCAGTGATAAGTCACTGACAGCGGTGGGGCAGGCCGCACACAGAGGTACGGTCCGTCCACACAGCACAGGCCTGCTACTGGTGGCACGGACCGACTATTGGTGCAAAAAAATAAATAAAAAAAGCCACTATAACCCGAAAAAACGCCTGCACCAGTACTACGGGACTGATCAGCGGCGGGTGGGCTTTAGCTAACGGTGGCGGACCGCTCTTTTATTTCAAAGAGGGCCCGGCCACACGTTTAGCGAAAAAAAAAAATGTCTGCGCCCCCCCCCCAAAAAAACTGGCACAGACCGCAGTGACCCTGTAGGGCCCGGATCACGCAGCTAAAGGTGCTGCGGACCCGCGGACACCTACAGATGTGCACTGAAAAAAAAAATATCTTTTTTTTACTCCTAAACTCTTTCCCTGCCTAATCTAAAGCTTTCCCTAATACTGCTGTGCCAGGGGGGCACAGAACAATGCCAGATGGCACTATTTCACTGTGAGGGGGGACACACAGGACGGAGCTCCACTCTGATCAGCATCAGATGTGTGATTGGTGCAGTCTCTACGGACGCCCAATCACATCTCTACTAGGGGGGGATGGCAACACTGCCACCTCCCAGTACTGTACGGATGGTGATCGGTGGTGTATATTACACCACTGATCACCATCCTTATCCGGGTCATCGGGTCACACGTGACCCCGATGACCCAGAATAGCTGCAGATCGCTGGTGTGTATTCGCCTGCGATCTGCGGCGATCGCCGATATGGAGGGTCCTCAGGACCTTCCTCGGCGAAGTGCCGGGATGCCTACTGAATAATTTCAGCAGGCATCCGGCTCTGATCCCCGCCCGGCGAGCGGCAGGGAACGGAATCGTAGCAAATCGCCGGTCTGAATTGACCGACGATTTTTGCCGATATGGAGGGACTTCAGGACCCCCCTCGGCGATGTGCGGGGATGCCTGCTGAATGATTTCAGCAGTTATGCATATGCCCTGCGTCCCCAAGAGGTTAATGTTACAGCCATTATTGTTACAGAAAATAGTGTGGGATTATAGCCTAAAGCTTGAAAATGTATGTGAGTAAAGTTTAAAGGGGTACTCCTCTGGAAAACCTTTTTTTTTTTTTTTTATCAACTGGTGCCAGAAAGTTAAACAGATTTGTAAATTAATTCTATTAAAAAAATCTTAATCCTTCCAGTACTTATAGGCTGCTGTATGTTCCACAGGAATTTCTTTTTTTTAATGTCCTTTCTGCCTGACCACAGTGCTCTCTGCTGACATCTCTGTCCATTTTAGGAACTATCCAGAGCAGGATAGGTTTGCTATGGGGATTTGCTCCTACTCTGGACAGTTTCTGACATGGACAGAGATGTCAGCAGAGAGCACTGTGGTAAGAAGGAAAGGAAATTCAAAAAGAAGAGAACATAAAGCAGCTGATAAGTACTGGAAGGATTAAGATTTTTTAATAGAAGTAATTTACCAATCTATTTAACTTTCTGCCACCAGTTGATATAAAAGAAAATGTTTTCCAGCGGAGTACCCCTTTAACTGTACCCCTTTAACTGGCCATACACAATAAAGTCAGTCAAACACACCGATTATGGTAGGATCGTCTGTCTAAAATGTTTGGTGATCTGTTCAATTTTGGAGAATAGTGTTGAGCGCTAATATTAGCAATTTCAATATTTATTGCGAATTTCGCATATTTGCGAATATAGCACTAAATATTCGCAATTACGAATATTCGTAATATTTTTTCCCCACAGAACATATCAGAGTGATCTCATCCCTCCCTGCCTCCAGCTTGTGGTCTAAAGATGGCTCCAATAATATTTACTGTATTAGACTGGAGAGCGAATATTCGCGAATATCGTCACTAAAAATAGATAGGTAGATAGCTAGTGACAATATTCGTGAATATAACAATATTCAAAATGAAAAATGTCATGGACCCATTATCACTTCTGTATAGACCAAGAATATTAGGAGATAGATAGATATATAGATAGATAGACAAAGAATAAGTCAGCCAGCACTTTAGTTGATACCAAACTATTATATGGACCTGGCCTACAGGTGCACGCTACTAGGCTAGATATACAGCAACAGAAGAATGCAGCAGCACACTGCCAGCATATAGGTGAAACATGAACATGCAGATAAAACATGGAGAGCTATACAGCTATGGTGTAATAGATGCAAATGTGAAACTATGAAATAGTGAGGCACTTAGCTCGCAAATTTGTCTCCGCCGGCGGTCAAATAGCGGTGGGACGGTCCAAGCTATTTGACCGCCGGCGGAGACAAATTTGCGAGCTAAGTGCCTCACTATCTCATAGTTTCACATTTGCATCTATTACACCATAGCTGTATAGCTCTCCATGTTTTAACTACATTTTCATGTTTCACCTATATCCTTGTGCTGGCAGTGTGCTGCTGCATTCTTCTGTTGCTGTATATATAGATAGATAGATACATATGAGATAGATAGATAGATATGAGATAAAAAATGGCCTATGCCGCTCATCACTAGTCAACACATGGCAATGAACAATGGCAATTTTGTTTTCCTTTTCAATTTTTTTTTTTTTAACCAAAACAAAAGTTATCCAAGTTTGGTATCATAGGAATCGTAATTACCCATAGAATAAAGTTTATATGTCAGTTTTACCATATTGTAAACTCCAAACAAATGATTGCCCACAACATTTCATACTTGAAAAAAAATTGCCCTACATATAATTTTTTTCTTGCTTCATAATACATTATATGATCAAATAAAGTGTGCCGATGAAAACTACAACTTGTCCTACAAAAAGGAAGCCCTTATAAAAAAAAAAGTCTTATAAGGTGAAGAGGAAAAAACGTGAGCCTGTGGTCAAAATTAACCAGGTCAATGACCTGTGATTGACTGTTGTTGGCAAAATCTCTCCAGTTTGGAGTACAGAGATCCTGGACATGGGAACTATCCATGTGTTTAGGTAGGTTATTAGGTTAACCAGTTAGGATTGGTTGAATTAAGTGTCTATCATTGGAGTTTACCATGCTATTGGTCAATAGTCAGAAAAATCCCATGGCTCCTGGCAGAGCCATCTTGTGGGGAAATGTGCATTGGGGTATGTATGCCCTGGGTACAGGTACTATACATGTAGATGTATATAGTGTTTGATTTCATGCTGGAGAGCAGTTACCCATAGTAGACATGTGCAATTCGGTTCGGCACGAATGTCAAATTTACCGAATTTTGCCGTTTTCGTGCATTCAGGCCGTTCCGAATGCACGAAAAATTTTTTGCATATTTCCGAATAGCAACGATAAAACGAATAGCAACATAACGAATGCATTTGTTATCCGAAAACAAATGCATTAATTATTTACCGAATGCATGCGGTAAAAAAACGAAAGTAAAGAATTCTTTCTAATTTTTTTTTAATTGTTCCTTGCGCTACACTGTTTCTGACTGTTAGTTACTGTTAGGATTCGGCTAGCTGGATGTGGATCGTTTGTGTCAGCGAGGGATTGGCGTGGACCGTGTCGGTGGACCGGTTCTAGGTTGCTACTGGTTTTCACCAGAGCCCGCCGCAAAGCGGGATGGTCTTACTGCAGCAGTAGCAACCAGGTCGTATCCACCGGCAACGGCTCAACCTCGCTGACTGCTGAGAAGGCGTGGGACAGAAGGACTAGGCAGAGGCAAGGTCAGACGTAGCAGAAGGTCGGGGCAGGCGGCAAGGTTCGTAGTCAATAGCAATAGCAGAAGGTCTGGAAACACAGGCTTTGGACAACACTAAACACTTTCTCTGGCACAAGGCAACAAGATCCGGCAAGGAAGTGAAGGGGAAGTGAGGTTATATGGACAGGGAGCAGGTGGAAGCTAATTGGACTGATTGGGCCAGGCACCAATCACTGGTGCACTGGCCCTTTAAATCTTAGAGAGCTGGCGCGCGCGCCCTAGAGAGCGGAGCCGCGCGTGCCAGAACATGACAGCCGGGGACCGGGACGGATAAGTGGCTTGGGATGCCATTCGCGAGTGGGCGCGTCCCGCTATGCGAATCGCATCCCCATCGTGAATGTCAGTGCAGCGCTCCCGGTCAGCGAGTCTGACCGGGGCGCTGCAGAGAGGAGAATGCCGCCAGCGCTCCTGGGAGGAGCAGGGACCCCGAGCGCTCGGCGTAACAGTTACTGTTTTACTGTTACTAGGGTGCCTCCAGCTGTTGCAAAACTACAACACCCACCCAGCATGTGGCTGTCTGGGCATGCTGGGAGTTGTAGTTTTGCAACAGCTGGAGGCACACTTTGGCAAACACACGCATTCGCGCAATGCTTTTTAATTCATTTTCAAATTCCGCTGGCTTTTGTCAGAAATGGGTGACCAGGACAATGACATAATTGCCGTGTAGAACGCTTAGGACACCAAACATTCTACACTGCAATTATCCAATTAAGTGTGCGGTTTTATGAATGAAAAATGTTCCCACGGCAATTACTATGCATGTCATTGACCTCAATCACCCGACAATCAAACACATCAATCAAACACATCAATCATTCATACAGCATTCATTCATTCATTCATTCATGTACTCATTCATTCAACATTTCTTTATGTATTAATAATTTATTAATACATAATGTAATGTTGAATGAATGAGTACATGAATGAATGAATGCTGTATGAATGATTGATGTGTTTGATCGTCGGGTGATTGAGGTCAATGACATGCATAGTAATTGCCGTGGGAACATTTTTCATTCATAAAACTGCAGGCTTAATTGGATAATTGCCGTGTAGAACGCTTAGGACACCAAACATTCTACACTGCAATCATCCAATTAAGTCTTTGGTTTTATGAATGAAAAATGTTCTCACGGCAATTACTATGCATGTCATTGACCTGGTAACCCATTTCTGACAAAAGCCAGCGGAATTTGAAAATGAATTAAAAAGCATTGCGCGAATGCGTGTGTTTTCCAAAGTGTGCCTCCAGCTGTTGCAAAACTACAACTCCCAGTATGCCCAGACAGCCGCATGCTGGGTGGGTGTTGTAGTTTTGCAACAGTTTGATCGATGCGCTTGATTGTCGGGTGATTTATGTATAACATCATGTTATACATAAATCACCCGACAATCAAACACATCAATCATTCACACAGCATTCATTCATTCATTCATTTACTCATTCATTCATTCATTTACTCATTCATTCATTCAACATTACATTATGTATTAATATAAATCACTTAAAATTAGATTATCTTACCTGTCTTTCAATGTTCCGATCTCTGCGACTGCCCTCTTTTCCTGCACACACTCCCGATAATGGTCCCCTGCTTAAAAAAGATTTACCCGAATGTACCCGAATACCGAATGTATACGAAAAATCAAACCCACCCGAATACGAATGTATCCGAAAAAAAAAATCAAAACCCAGACACCTGAATACCGAATGTATCCCAAAAAAATGAGCCCCCGGACACCCAAATACCGAATGTATCCGGAAAAAAATTAAACCTGGACACCCGAATACCGAATGTATCTGAAAATCAAAACTGAAAATATTACTGAACCGAAAATTTTATAAAAAACGAAAAAAAAAAATGAAAATTTTTCTTCTGCACATGTCTAACCCCTAGCAACCAATTAGATTTCTTTTTTTTGTTTTTCCGGGGCATTTTCCTCTGCACTGGTTTTGATAAATCTCCCCCTATATCTTTGTAAATTTTTGCATGCAATCTAGAGCATATGCAGCTGTCACACCTGGCCAGGCGTCACATGCTTCGCAAATCAGCAGCGGTGGGCGGAGTATTTAAAACCCTGCAGTATGTCCCAGCCCTGCTTGTGATTGCAATGTTTCCCGTTGTTATGTTTATCTGACTTCTGCTAGCTCCTGACCATTCTTTACCCTGCCGATCTGTACCTCGTAGTCCTCTTGATTTGGATTTCGGCTTGTCTGACGCTGCATCTCTGTTTGCGTTCTGTGTCTGAGTATTCGCTTGACTCTCTTCCTGGTTTTATTCCCTGTGTTTTGCCTCTAGTTCTGTGCCTGTTAACCCAACTTTTCCTTATCTGCTTCCCTGACTTCTATACTGTATTTTATTTTGAGTATTTAGCTGATTTTCTCCTGTTTCTGACTCTTTGTCTTGTTTCTTGTTTATTACTTGTTTGCTCTTTTTGTACTGTTTTGCCCATTTGATACTTGCCCAGTCTTGCCTAACATGGTCCAGCGCAGTGCCCGTCGTCAAGTTGGTAGCCGCTGTCTAGGGTGGATTGTCCAAGTAGGTAGGGGCAGTGGTTAGGTGTGTTCTACATCTGCACTCATTTCTACCCTGAATGTGACAGCATGCACCTTTTGTGTGTGTGTGTATTGGTGCCTCACTATTTTGCCTTTGGATGTCTAGGCATGCTGAGAGTTGTCGTTTTGCAACAGCTGGAGGCACACCAGTTGGGAAACACTGATTTAGACTTATAGAATGGCAGACTGGTCTCCTCAATATGCTGCTCAGAAGATGGTGAGACTATTCAGCTGACAGATTCACTTTAACTTGTTCCAACAAATGAAAATTTCCATTTTATCTACTTTCGCACACTTTGCATTAACCCTATATAACCACGGTGAAGAGCACAGCTTTAGACAGCTCTGATGGAAGGCTACACTCCCGGTTGATGAGATTTCCTTCTTTATTTGGCCTCCGATACATTCCCTTGTAAACAGATTAATCAATTTCATAGACTCCTGGAGGGATTTAGCCGTAATTTAATTGTTGTTTCCGAAGAGTCTTTGTTAATCTGGTGAATGTGCTTTGTTTTCTAGGTGTTATTGTGCTGCGCTTTTATCTTTCTCAAAATGGTTCCATGAAAATAAAGCACGGTGTTTACAGATAACAGTAAACGTCAAGGTACATGTCTAACTTTAGTCTTTAGATGCCTTCAGACATTTTCACACATGAGTTGCTGGGTCGGTGTTACTTTTACTTTATTTTTAAATAGGTATTGTCCTTACTGATTACTTTTCTGAATCCTGTGGATTGGGGGGGGGGGGGGGGGGCTAACCCCTGGGGACCCCACTTATCACAAGAATGCAGGAACACTGTGCTCCCAAATGAACTGAGTGCACCACACATGCTTGGCCAAAGCTTCATTCAATCTTTATAGGTCTTCCAAACATTGCTAGGTACTGAACTTGCAGAGATGGAGAGAAAAAACTACCTCACACACATTCGGGCACTGCTTGCTCCAGAGAAGAGTAAAAAAAAAGCTCAGAAGTATTGAACACTGGTGGTGCTTCTTTATTAAAATAACAAAGTTACAAATTCAATTATGAGTTTCGAGGGTACAAGCCCTTTTCCTCAGATTTTTTTCCTCGATTTCTGCTATTTTGAACGGGATGGCCTACTCCGACCATTTGATCTCAGAGGCTTTGTAGCTCACTTCATGATATTTGCCACCCTTATATAGGGGCATTTTGTGCTAAATGCACCTTTTTTAGGGAAGAATTAATCTTGGCACCAGTCAGGTTTCCGTTAACACCTGGGGTATTACACGAGGCGCTGCCTCTCAGTCTTTAATTTTTTCTCTTTTCATTTAAGTGTAAAACTTGGCAATGTTGGGAAGCCCCATAGAATATGTGGGAAGAGCTGACCACATATGTGTACTACTGCTCCTTTTATTTGGACCACCCTAGTTCTTGGTTGGTTCTACCCCAATCTACTAGCTATCCCCTATCCTATAAATAAAGGTTAATTTCTGAAATGAAAAACTGTCTTAAACGATAACTGTAGTGGAACACTTTTATATATTCCTGTGCCCGAGCCTCAAAAATAAACAAAATAAACTCATACATACCTTCCTACGAGCCCCCGTTGGTCTGGCACAGGCCTCACGGTCCGGCAGTGCTGACGTCATTCCACTTCCTGGGAACGGGGACGCCGCAGAGCCGTCGGCGTATCACCGGCCATAGCGATGTCCTGCCCCGGCTTCTTACATGACAGTGGGCTCAGCCTATCCCCAGCTGGGGCGGGACATCGCTTTGGCCAGTGATACGCCGACGGCTCTGCGGCGTCCCCGTCCCCAGGAAGTGGAATGACGTCAGCACTGCCGGACCATGAGGCCTGTGCCGGACCAACGGGGGCTCGTAGGAAGATATGTATGAGTTTATTTTGTTTATTTTTTAAGCCCGGGCACGAGCATATATAAAACTGTACCACTACAGTTGTCCTTTAAGTAATATTACTGTGTTTCCCCAAAAATAAACCCTACCCCGAAAGTAAGCCCTAGGCCAGGGGTAATCAACTGGCGGACCATGGTCCAGATCCCTTTGGCTGGTCCTGCGGCAAGTTACCGTTATTGAGCCGGTGCAGGGATGTTGTCGCTTTAAAACTTCCGCACGTATGCACGGCCAATGTCACGGACGTGTCCCTGCCCCCAGCTGCTAAGCAACAGAAGGAGATCCCGCCGCTGCCGAGAGCTGCAGCTTCCGTACAGTACAAGTTCCAGATGCTACCGTATGAAGGTGGGGAAGTGCTGGTCTCCGCTGGCGATGAAATGTGTACCGTAGTTTATTATGGCAGAGGGGTGGGGGGCACTGTAGGAGTGTGGAGGACGACGGGGGAAGGGGAGGATTGGGGGCTGTAGCAGTGTGAAGGATTGGGGGCTGTAGCAGTGTGGAGGATGGGGGGCTGTAGGAGTGTGGAGGATGGGGGGCAGTAGCAGTGTGGAGGATGGGGGGCTGCGGGAGTGTGGAGGATGGGGGACTGTGGGAGGATGGTGGGCTGTAGCAGTGTGGAAGATGGGGGGGTGCGGCATCCTCCACACTGCTACAGCCCCCCATCCTTCACACTGCTACAACCCCCCATGTTGTTCAAGGTACATACCGTAAATAAATAAGCCCTACCCTGAAAATAAGCCCTAGTGTGTTTTTTGTGACTAAAATTAATATAAGACCCGGTCTTATTTTCGGAGGAACACGGTATCTATGTAGTCAACATTATGTAAAAATTGTGCATCCCAGAACAGTATGCGTTGCAAACAATCATCAAGCCAGTTGGGCTAGGTTCACATCAGCATTGTGCTTCCACTTGTTCAGGGTCGGCTGAACAGGTCCTTTTTTTAATAAAAATCATGGTTTATAAAAAAGAGTCCACTAGGGGTCCCCATACCTTCCACAACATAATCCTTTCCCGCTGCAACATCATCTTTGTCCTATCTGAAACACAGGCAACGAGGGTAGGACTAGCACTACTCTGTGCTCACTCCTGTCCAATCAGACTGCAGCATGAAACAGACAGGGAGGGTTACAGAGTAGCCTGCAGTGATTGGATGAAGAGACCCAGCACAGCCCTCAGGGAGGAAGATGACACATACAGAGTGAGGATACGCCCCCTCTAGAGCACAGGATAACAAATCAAGTGAGGAACAGATAGAAGATGTGTGAGAAATATAGGTGCTAGACACATACAAATTATATGTACATGATCAGGTTTAGGTACTTAGTAACATATAACTTAATTTTTTGTGGGATATGAGAGGTACTCTTTAGAGTAGGGTCACTCGTGCCGTATTTTGGCGTGTATTTGCTGCTGCATATGTTCCTACCCATTGAAGTCAATCAGTAGCAAAATATGGCACGAGTGACCCTTCCCTTAAAGGGGTATTCAGAAACATTTATGGGATATCCATGGGATGTCAACTACATGTGGGTTCCACCTCTGGGACCACCACCTATTGCAAAATCAAGGGACCCAAGACCCTTGCAGCCTGTTTTCAACCACCAGAGTTTGCCAGGAAGCCGAAAGTAGCGGAAGTGGGTGTGTTACACAATCTGCTTAAGTTTTGTTGACTTTGATGGGAGTTGTGCAAATGGCGTAACCCAGCAAGCTATGTTTTTTTATGTAATTTTAGTACTTAAACAGTGTAACTTGTAGGGCTAAGCTGTTTGCGCAAATCCCAGTAAGGTCAATAGGCAATTTGTATTAGGACAACTCACCAGCTTTGGTCGGTTTAGACTTTCTGTCCAAACAGGTCAAATGGGGCAGGGAGCTATCTTTAAAGGAGGCAAGAATATCCATATAAAGGGGTTCTCCAACAATTACAAGTTATCCCAATCCTCAGGAATAGGAGACACCCTCAATTTCTAGAATAGGGACCTCAGCCTTCTGTTAGAATGGAGTGACAGGATGTGCATGTGTGACGCCACTTCAGGCTAAGTTTAAATGTCCCATTAAAGGTCCGTTCTACTCTTTTTGTTGTGCCGGCTGGCCCCAAAAACGAGTAGGAGCACAACCGACTCCACTGGGTCCTGACGGATCCCATTGTCTTGAACAGGGTCTGTCCGGGATCCGGTAATTTACCAGAGATTAGCAGAGAAAAAAAAATGTGCATGCACTATTTTTTTCTCTGCTAAACTCCTGTAATTTTTACGGAATTGCTGATGGATCTTTGTATAACGGAGCCCGACGGCAATGTGAATGAGCCCTTATTCATTCTCTTTGGGAGCCACTAGTGATATCCCGGAGATAGGTGAACAATCCCCATAGAGTATGAATCCCCGTAGAGTGGCAATATGCATGCATGTCCCAATGCTCCATTCTGATGAGAGAATCAGGTCCCCATACTAAAAGGAATTATCCAGGAATAGAAAAACAGAGCTTATTTCTCTCACAAAATGCTCCCTGTCTGTCTAAAGGTTGGGGTATTACAACTTGGCTATATTCACTTAAATGGAACTGAGCAGCAGAACCACAACCAATCTGGAGACAGATGGGGAGTGGTTTTGAAAGAAATTACCTTTGTTTTTTTTATTCCTGGATAACCCCTTTAAGATTGATCTGGCCTCTTGCGGCAAGATAGTTACTCCCTTTCCTCAGGATAGGGGATAACTTGGAAAAGTGAAAATCTTTTAAGCAAAAATTGCCCCTTTCAGACAACCTCTAACTCACACATACCGGATCTGTTGCATAAATGTCGCTGCATATTTTCTGCAGCTAATTTTGCTACCCATTGAAGTTAATGGGTAGCAAAATCAACTGCACAAAATATGCAGCAAAAATACGCTGCAAACATACCCTAAGGCAGCGTTTTCCAACTAGTGTGCCTCCAGCTGTTGCAAACCTGTAACTCCCAGCATACCCAGACAGTGAAAGGCTAAGGAAGAAAAAGAAAAATGTCGTCTATGTATCGGCACTACCCAGTACATGACTGAAGTGGATAGAAGCATAAACCGAATGGTCAACTAATGCCGTGCTTCCCAACCAATGTGCCTTCAGTTGTTGCAAAACTACAACCCCCAGCATCCCCAGCATGCTGGGTGGTGTAGTTTTGCAACAGCTTGAGGCACACTAGCTTGAAAACACTGCTCTATAGCTATACAGGGGATTCAGAACTCTGAAGCTTCAACCACTACAAAGATATACAGTATTAAGAAGCGAATCAGAAGAATTTTAAACCCATTTAGATTAAAAGAGGTTTCCAGAGTGGACATTTAGTTTAAGAGACCAATAATGATCAGCACATTTTATGAAAGGTCTCACTTATGTTCTTTAATGCATGTTAATGATCAATATTAATCCGGCTGAACTATGTGCACTGAAAAAAACCTTGCGACTAATCCGTCACCACAGGAACTTGTTTGACTTTAATGGTCTCATGGGTAATATAAGGAGAGAAATTGAAAAGCTTTTATAGTTGACCAACCTTCCCCTTTTATTGCTTTTTCTATAATTTAGTGCTTCAATTTACAACATTAGTGTTTAATATATATATATAAATGTGTGCGGCTCAATTGTTTGTCTCTGAATTTTGCTAACAAAGAGAAAATAATGATAATAATAATTAAATTAAAATAAATTAAATAAAAGTAATTGTCACCTAATATAATAGACCGTAATGTGAAGAGCATTAAGCTATTTCCCTAATGATAAAATAAAATGGTATAATGACTATATTACCTCTTTTCAGCAGAGACGCATCCTACTAGCTACCATTATTTTTACCTTTTTAACTAACAGGTTTAGAAAACTCATTTTCTATTCTGCCTTAATAGCCTTATTCAGGATTCCTATATGTTAGACAGAGCAGAGAACTGGAGGACCCAGTGTGTCTGTGCATTTCATTTGGTTTCATTATTTAATGTGTAATGCTTATTTTCACCAGCGGTGGCGTTACAGAGTAACTGAGCACTTGCTACCCACATCCACGGCAGATCACAACCAATCACTGGAGCAAATCCCCATAGCAAACCTCAACTGCACTGGACAGTTCCTGACATGGACAGATGTGTCAGCAGAGAGCAGCTGATAAGGACTGGAAGGATTAAGATTTTTAGATAGAAGTAATTTAGAAATCTGTATAACTTTCTGGCACCAGTTGATATATGAAAAAAACTGTTTATCACCAGAGTACACCTTTAAAGGGGTACTCCACAGGCCAGAGTTCGGAAGTAAATGTTCAGAATGCTGTTTTCCTGCTGTGGGGGTCGACCAAGCCCCTCGTGACAGCAGGACCACATCCCTTCAATGCAAGTCTATGGGATAGACTTGAATTCGGAATATTTACTTCTGAATGCTTGCCAGGGGAGTACCCCATTAAAGGGGTACTCCGGCACTTAGACATCTTATCCCCTATCCAAAGGATAGGGGATAAGATGCCTGATCGCGGGGGTCCCGCTGCTGGGGACCCCCGTGATCTTGCACGCCTCACCCTGTTAAAATCAGTCCCATAGGCTTGCATTGAGGGCGGCCCCGTGATCGACAGTAATCAAACCCAGAGCGAACACGCTTCGGGGACTGATTTTAACGGGGTGCGGCGTGCAAGATCACGGGGTCCCCAGCGGCGGGACCCCCGCGATCAGGCATCTTATCCCCTATCCTTTGGATAGGGGATAAGATGTCTAAGCGCCGGAGTACCCCATTAAGCTTAGTTTTGGTTGACCCTTATAACAAAAAGTGTATGCCAATTACAGAACAATCTTGTGATTAATACATTTTAAACTCAAGTTAAAGCTATCACTGATGTGGTAAAAGAACCAAATTACGCTTCCCCTACAATAGAATCCTACAAAATTAGAAGAGGCATCTGATAGGGAGTGACAAGACTGTGGGATCTGACTACACACAGGGTTGTTTGTAGTCTGTTACCATAGGTCACCCACAAATATGCATAGGTGTTGGATACACAAAATGGTAGATTTTAAGTCAAGGCAATTTTTTATTTTTTTGGTTATGTTCAATTGGTACTAAGGGGCCCAAAGTGTCCCAATAAAATGTCCTTCACACCATTACACCACCAGCCTGAACCACTGATACAAGGCAGGATGGATCCATGCTTTATGTTGTCTACACCAAATTCTGACCCTGCCATCTGAATGTTGCAGCTGGGACCGAGACTCATCAGACCAGACAACATGTATCTAGTCTTCCATTGTTCAATCTTGGTACCTATCCTTAGCTGACAGGAGTGGAACCCAGTGCCCAATGTGGTCTTTTGCTGCTGTAGCCCATCTGCTGTAAGGTTGGACATGTTGTGTGGTCAGAGATGACTTTCGGCATACCTTGGTTGTAACCAGTGGTTATTTGAGTTACTGTTGCCTTTCTGTCACCTTAAACCAATCTGTCCATTCTCCTCTGACATCATCAAGGCATTTTTTTGTCCACATAACTGGCGCTCTATGTAAATTTTCTCTTTTTCGGACCGCTCTCTGTAAAACCTAGAGATGATTGTGTGTGAAAATCCCAGCAGATCAGCAGTTTCTGAAATACTCAGTCTTGCCTAACAACCATGACATGTTAAAAGTCACTTAAATCCCCTTAAATAGGTTTGACCTTAAGCAAGTTGTCTTGACCACTTCTACATGCCTAAATGCAAATGGGTTGATGCCATGTGATTGGCTGATTAGCTATTTGTGTCACAAGCAATTGAATAGGTGTACCTAATAAAGTGTAAAGCGAATATTTCAAGTCAGTACTTAAAATCTGGAGCTCTCCCAATTCTCTCCCTTAGGACAGAAGCATAATGTATAGGACAAACTTGGCAATAAAAATGTCCTTAACCTGTTAAGGACATAGGACGTTCTCTAACGTCCCCACTACCTGGGCTTTAATGCCCAAGGACGTTAGAGAACGTCCTGTTGTATTTACGGTCTCTGCCGCTCGCCGGGCAGAGATCGGAACTGGATGCCTGCTGAAATCCTTCAGCAGGCATCCAGGGCAAACGCCGAGGGGGGCCATGTAGGCCCCCCATGTCGGCGATCGCCGCAAATCGCAAGGGAAATCGCCCTTGCGATCTGCGGCGATACCGGGCTGATCGGGTCTCTTGGACCCGACCACCCGGTAATTTCACATGATCCCGGCTGTCACAGACAACCAGGACCATGCTGAAGTATCGGAGCGAGGTGGCAAACCTGCCACCTCCTCCGATCCCCTGCGATCCGTCGGTTAGTTAACCGACCAATCGCAGGAGGGGGGGCGGTTACTTCCTCCCGTCCTGCCCGGCCCCTTGAAGTCCGGAGAGGACGGGAGGAAGACCGGAGGACGAGGCGGGGGACGGGGGAGTGCTGGGGACCGGCCCCGGTACTTACCTCGTCCCTGAAGACCCGGATCCCGGCAAGGAAGATGGCGGCGGCGACAGGTGAGTAGATCTTCAGCCGCGGTCGGGCCCTTTACAGCAATGCTCGTCGCCGTAAAGCGACATGCATTGCTGTAATGGGACCGTGTATACTACAACTCCCAGCATGCCCAGACAGCCCTTGGCGTCTGGACATGCTGGGAGTTGCAGTTTTGCAACATCTGGAGGTCCACAGTTTGGAGACCACTGTGCCCTTCCAGATGTTGCAAAACTACACATTTTCAGCATGCCCTTACTGTCCAGGCATGCTGGGAGTTGTAGTTCTGTAACATCTGGCCCTTCAGATGTTGCAGAACTACAACTCCCAGCATGCCTTGACAGTTTTGGCATACTGGGAGTTGTAGTTTTGCAACATCTGGAAGGGCACAGATTGGGAACCACTGTATTAGTGGTCTGCAAACTGTAGTCCTCCAGATGTTGCAAAACTACAACTCCCAGCATGCTGGGAGTTGTAGTTCGGCAACATCTGGCTCTAAAGATGTTGCCGAACTACTACTCCCAGCATTCCTGAGAATGTTTGGGAGTTGTGGTTTTGCAACAACTGGAGGCACACTGGTTGGGAAACATTGTCTGTTTCCTAACTCAGTGTTTCCCAACCGTGTGCCTCCAGCTGTTGCAAAACTATAACTACCAGCATGCACTGATAAACTGTGCATGCTGGGAGTTGTAGTTTTGTAACAGCTGGAGGTCCCCCCCTTGTGAATGTACAGGGTACATTCACATGGGCAGGGGGCTTACAGTGAGTATCAGGCTGCAAGTTTGCGATGCAGCTAATTTTGCGCGGCAGCTCAAACTCGCAGCGGGAACTCGCTGTAATCCCCCGCCCATGTGACTGTACCCTAAAAACACTACACTACACAAAATAAAATAAAAGTAAAAAACACTACATATACACATACCCCTACACAGCCCACCTCCCCTCCCAATAAAAATGAAAAACGTCCGGTACGCCACTGTTTCCAAAATGGAGCCTCCAGCTGTTGCAAAACAACAACTCCCAGTATTGCTGGACAGCCGTTGACTGTCCAAGCATGCTGGGAGTTTTGCAACAGCTGGAGGCACCCTGTTTGGGAATCACTGGCGTAGAATACCCCTATGTCCACCCCTATGCAAGTCCCTAATTCAGGCCTCAAATGCGCATGGCGCTCTCACTTTGGAGCCCTGTCGTATTTCAAGGCAACAGTTTAGGGTCACATATGGGGTATCGCCGTACTCGGGAGAAATTGCCTAACAAATTTTGGGGGGATTTTTCTCCTTTAACCCCTTATGAAAAGGTGAAGTTGGGGTCTACAACAGCGTGTTATTGTAAAAAAATAAATTTTTTACACTAACACGCTGGTGTTGCCCTTTACTTTTCATTTTGACAAGAGGTAAAAGGGAAAAACGCCCCCCAAAATTTGTAATGCAATTTCTCCCGAGTACGGAGATAACCCATAAGTGGGCGCAAACTTCTCTGGGGGCGCACAAGGCCCAGAAGGGAGAGTGCACCATGTACATTTGAGGTGATTTGCACAGGGGTGGCTGATTGTTACAGCGGTTTTGACAAACGCAAAAAAAAAAAAAACCACATGTGACCCCATTTCGGAAACTACACCCCTCAGGGAATATAATGAGGGGTGCAGTGAGAATTTACCCCCCACTGGTGTCTGACAGATCTTTGGAAGAGTGGGCTGTGCAAATTAAAAATTTTGTACAGCCCACTGTTCCAAAGTTCTGACAGACACCAGTGGGGGGTAAATGCTCACTGTACACCTTGTTACGTTCCTCAAGGGGTCTAGTTTCCAAAATGGTATGCCATGTGGGGGTTATTTTGCTGTCCTGGCACCATAGGGGCTTCCTAAATGCGACATGCCCCCCGAGCAAAATTTGCTCTCCAAAAGCCAAATATGACTCCTTCTCTTCTGAGCATTGTAGTTCGCCCGTAGTGCACTTCAGGTCCACTTATGGGGTACCTTCATACTCAGAAGAGATGGGGTTACAAATTTTGGGGGGTATTTTCTGCTATTAACCCTTGCAAAAATGTGAAATTTGGGGGGAAACACACATTTTAGTGAAAAAAATATATATTTTTTTACATATGCAAAAGTCGTGAAACCCCTGTGGGGTATTAAGGCTCACTTTATTCCTTGTTACGTTCCTCAAGGGGTCTAGTTTCCAAAATGGTATGCCACGTGAGGGTTTTTTGCTGTTGTGGCACCATAGGGGCTTCCTAAATGCGACATGCCCCCCGACCAAAATTTGCTCTCCAAAAGCCAAATATGACTCCTTCTCTTCTGAGCATTGTAGTTTGCCCGTAGTGCACTTCAGGTCCACTTATGGGGTACCTCCATACTCAGAAGAGATGGGGTTACAAATTTTTGGGGGTATTTTCTGCTTTTAACCCTTGCAAAAATGTGAAATTTGGGGGGAAACACACATTAGTGAAAATTTTTTTATTTTTTTTTTTACATATGCAAAAGTCGTGAAACACCTGTGCAGTATTAAGGTTCACTTTACCCCTTGTTACGTTTCCCAAGGGGTCTAGTTTCCAAAATGGTATGCCATGTGGGGATTTTTTGCTGTTCTGGTACCATAGGGGCTTCCTAAATGCAACATGCCCCCCCAAAACCATTTCAGAAAAACGTACTCTCCAAAATTCCCTTGTCGCTCCTTCGCTTCTGAGCCCTCTACTGCGCCCGCCGAACACTTTACATAGACATATGAGGTATGTGCTTACTCGAGAGAAATTGGGCTACAAATATAAGTATACATTTTCTCTTTTTACCCCTTGTAAAAATTCAAAAATTGGGTCTACAAGAACATGTGAGTGTAAAAAATGAAGATGGTGAATTTTCTCCTTCACTTTGCTGCTATTCCTGTGAAACACCTAAAGGGTTAAAATGCTGTCTGAATGTCATTTTGAATACTTTGGGGGGTGCAGTTTTTATAATGGGGTCATTTGTGGGGTATTTCTAATATGAAGACCCTTCAAATCCACTTCAAACCTGAACTGGTCCCTGAAAAATAGTGAGTTTGAAAATTTTGTGAAAAATTGGAAAATTGCTGCTGAACTTTGAAGCCCTCTGGTGTCTTCCAAAAGTAAAAACTCATTAATTTTATGATGCAAACATAAAGTAGACATATTGTATTTGTGAATAAAAAAAAATTTTATTTGGAATATCCATTTTCCTTACAAGCAGAGAGCTTCAAAGTTCGAAAAATGCAAAATTTTCAATTTTTTCAGCAAATTTTGAAATTTTTCACTATGAAACGATGCAAGTATCAACAAAATTTTACCAATAACATAAAGTAGAATATGTCACGAAAAAACAATCTCGGAATCAGAATGATAGGTAAAAGCATCCCAGAGTTATTAATGTTTAAAGTGACAGTGGTCAGATGTTCAAAAAACGCTCCGGTCCTAAGGTGTAAAATGGCCTGGTCCTTAAGGGGTTAAAGGGGATTTCCACCATAAGGTGATTTAAGTACATACCTGGCAGGCAGTAATGGACATGCTTAGGAAGGATCCACGCTTGTATTGGGGTTAAGTGGCTATGTTGTGAGATTACCATAAGGCTGTGGTAAGCTTTTTGTGAATTGGGTATTTGCTTTTGTATTTCGTTCTCAAACTACACATCCCATAGTTCCTTGTTTGTAAGTGTGAGGTCACTTTCCTACCTCCCACACCTCAGCCACCCCACCCATTGAAATACAAATGAGTTGCATTCCATTCAAAAGACCAGTGTTTTCTAACCAGGGTTCCTACAGCTGTTGCAAAATGATCTCTTTCCCACCCACACATTGAAGTAGGACAGGTTCCCTTGACTAGTGGTGTCACATCTTGACGCATTGCAACCTGGGAAATCCCAAGACATGAGTTATTTTGTATGCTGTTAAAAAAAAAATATTGGGGCGAAAATCACATAAGAATTACGAGACCACCATCACACACAGGTAAAGACATTGTATTATGAACTACACTAACTTTACAGCCCCTGTAGCATAGTCAAAAAAAAAACATGGAATACCCCTTTAAAGAGAAGCTAGAGACATACAAAACATTAATAGTGGGATCAAGAAGAGGTAAGGGCAGAGCTCTGTATTCTGCTGTCTGATGACTCCGCTTCCCCATCTGTAGATCACTTTTGAGGTTTTTAGTCTCCAGTGACATGGTTGTTGGTGCCAGACAGGTCGGTCTGGGTATTTTACAAACTGCTGATCTACTGTGATTTTTACTCCAGAGTTTACTGAGAATGGTCCGAAAAAGAAAAAATATCCAGTGAAGGACAGTTGTGTGGACTCAAATGCCTTGTTGATGTCAAAGGAGAATGGGAAGACTGGTCCCAGATGACAAGGGCGTGAGTTATTGAACAAAATATTCAATTACTGACTTGACTTTTTATTTAAGTAGTCAAATAATAGAAAAACTCTATAAATCGGGTATTGTTTTAATCGTAATGACCTGCAAAATAGAGATAATGTATTATTTTTACCATAAAGTGCCCTGCGTAAAAACCAAACACCCCAAAATTTGCAATATTGTGGGTTTCCTTTGAATTTCCCCCCCACAAATAGTACTTTTTTTTTTGCCATACATTTTCTGGTAAATAGAAAGGTGTCAATTGGTCACGCAAAAAGCAAACCCTAGTATGGGTCTGTAGGTGGAAAAATAAAAAAGCGAAAACGCATAAATAAATTAACATTTTCTTTTTTCTCTAGGTCAAAATGGGCTGTGTCCTTAAAGGGGTTAATAAATATAGTTTCCTTTCTTTGTGTCTTACCACCATTTGATGTACCATATACATACAGAGTCTGATATAGAGCTCGTTAATGGGCATCTCACCCCGGCACAGATTTCTCTGTTTGTAACATAGTGATGGATGTACAATAAAGATATAGATATTTTCCACATATTTAGAGGATTTCTGTAGGTAATAATATTGTGGTACTACTCAACTGGATCATATACTTTTCCTTAAGCACAAATTCTAATAATATACCGTATATACTCGAGTATAAGCCGACCCGAATATAAGCCGAGGCCCCTAATTTCACCCCAAAAACCCAGGAAACGTTATTGACTCGACTATAAGCCTAGGGTGGGAAGTACATCATCCCCCATGTCATCATCCCCCCCTGTCATCATCCAGACCCCCGTCATTAACACCCCCTCATCATCACCCTGTCATTTTCACCCCCGTCATCATCCCCCCCCCCGTCATCATCCAGACCCCATTCATCATCACCCCGTTATCATCCCCCCCCTTCATCATCACCGCCTGTCAATCCCCGGGCTTTCGTCATCATCCAGACCCCCCTTTAGTTTTCTACTCACCTCCCCTCGGTGGGAAGGAAGGGTGAGCTTGTCCGGGCCATCTATGCTGCAGGGACCGTCCAGTGGGGAGGGTTAGTTGTTCCGGGCTGTCCATTTTCACCAGGAGGCCCTCTTCTCCACTCCGGGCCGGCCCCGTATTTGTGACGTTGCCTTGACGATGACGCACAGAGACATTTATTCACAGGTACGTCTGCTGCGCACGGACATCCCTGTGCGTCGTCTTCAAGGCAACGTCACTAGTCTGGGGCCGGGCCCGTAGCGGAGAAGAGGGCCTCCTGGTGAAAATGGACAGCCCGGAATGACTAACCCTCCCCACCGGACGGTCCCTGCAGCCTAGATGGCCCGGACCAGCTCACCCTAACTTCCCACCAAGGGGAGGGGAGTAGAAAACTAAAGGGGGGTCTGGATGATGACGAAGGCCACAGTGGTCTTCAACCTGCGGACCTCCAGATGTTTAAAAACTGCAACTCCCAGCATGCCCGGACAGCCGATGGCCAGGTGGACAGGTGGAGAGTTCACTCGTAATAAGCCGAGGGGGGCGTTTTCAGCACGAAAAATTGTGCTGAAAAACTCGGCTTATGCTCAAGTACATACGGTATATGCTTTAACAATCTTGCAGCTCATAGCACTATTGTAATGTGTATCAGTTAGTTTTTTTAATGCTATGGCCGGACATAATGGGTAAATTGTTTTTAGTTTCGTATTAGTTTTTTTTTTTTCATATAAGGAGGTGGAGGGAAAAAAGGGGGTGTCTACCTTCCTATTTACTTATCTAAAGGGGGGGGGGGATTTACCTAGCTAATATAAAAAATATGGGGAGGAGGACGGTTGCCTGCCTAATTGCATACTTACCTACCTAATCTAAGAGAGGGGGCTCTACCTAGTTTTTTTGGGAGCAAATGGGTCTGTCTTCTCACCTTCTTACCTGTTTATTTACCTACATAATGTTAGGGGAAAGGAGTTCTACCTACCCAATCTGGGATGGGGTGGGTCTGCCTACCTACCTGCCTGCTTACCTACACAATCTTGGGGGAGCTACTGAGCTACTTTGCAGAAGAGGGCTGGTCTAGCTAGCTAACTAGCGTGCATGTGTGTTTTACCACGAATATCGGCACTTTGCGATTTCGCGAATATTTAGAATATAGTGATATTTATTTGTAATATTGCTTTTTAAATTTTTTTTGCAAATATCCGCAAATATGTAAATATTTGCGAATATCGGCACTTCCAGTCAGAGGACACTGATCCCTCCTTCTTTTAGGTGAAAGATATAATTGTGCATGCACACTATACAAATTTCAATACGAATTTTCTCATGGAGAAAAAAGAGAATGAACATAGTGAACATGTGAATTTCGCAAACATAGGACGAATATTCGTCCATATATTCGCAAAATATAGCAAATTCGAATATGGCCCCCTGCAGCTCATCATTAGTCAGAACAGAGGGGGCCTAACTACTATATGAGAGCACAGAAACCGCCTCATTACCATATAGGAACATAGAGGTAGCCTAATTACTACATAGGAGCATAGAGGGAGCCTAACTACTACATAGGAGCATAGAGGGAGCCTAACTACTACATAGGAGCATAGAGGGAGCCTAACTACTACATAGGAGCATAGAGGGAGCCTAACTACTGCATAGGAGCATAGAGGGAGCCTAACTACTACATAGGAGCATAGAGGGAGCCTAACTACTATATGGGAGCATAGAGGGAGCCTAACTACTACATAGGAGCTTAGAGGGAGCCTAACTACTACATAGGAGCATAGAGGTAGCCTAACTACTATATGGGAGCTTAGAGGGAGCCTAACTACTATATGGGAGCACAGAGATGGCCTCACTACTATATTGGAGCATAGAGGGAGCCTAACTACTATATAGGAGCATAGAGGGAGCCTAACTACTATATGGGAGCACAGAGACAGCATAACTACTATATAGGAGCATGGAGGGAGCCTAACTACTATATGGGGCACTGAGGGCAGTGGCGTAGCTATAGAGGTTGCAAGGGTCACAATTACAACTGGCTTCATAGCCATTGGTATGGAGGGATGTGAGACATGCTAAGGAGGGGGTTACTAAGTGGAGCAGTGTTTCCCAACCAGGATGCATACAGATGTTGAAAAACTACAACTACCAGGATGCCCGGGCAGTCTTTGGTTGGGAGATGTGATTTTGGAGAAGGTGGAGGCATCCTGGTTGGGACACAATGGTATGGAGGGATGGGGATGGGAACATGCTGAAGAGGGGAGGCATTATGTTGAAGGATGCGAGGCACGCTGAGAAGGGGATAACAAAGTGGAGCAGTGTTTCCCAACCAGGATGCCTCCAGATGTTGGAAAACTTACAACTCCCAGCATGCCTGGACAGCCTTTCCCTGGTTGGGAAACACTGGTATGGGGGCATGGGGGACATTTTGTGGAAGGATAGAGGACAGTGTATAGAAGGATGGGGGATATGTTAGGGAGAGGGGGACACAGTAT
This sequence comes from Hyla sarda, assembly GCF_029499605.1. Lineage (NCBI taxonomy): Eukaryota > Metazoa > Chordata > Amphibia > Anura > Hylidae > Hyla > Hyla sarda. The sequence goes on along the minus strand of NC_079196.1, from coordinate 198,522,968 downwards.
GTATGTGTAACACTTTGCGCTCCGGCCACAAGCACTGGCCATGAGCTCATTGTCCCGCTTTCCCTTGCTGCCAGCGGGACTGGGACTCACATCACGGGACGCGCCCGCATGCGAATCCCAGCCCGTCACTTACCACACTCCTCTGCTGCCTCCTACACTGCTTCTCAGCTCCGGCGCGCGTCCCTTAGGGCGCACGCGCGCCGGAGCTCTTAAATTTAAAGGGCCAGTACTCCCATAATTATGTGTAACACCTAAGGCTATTCTATAAGTCCCTGCACCTCCCACTCTTCCCTGCCGGATCTTCAGTGCCATTTGACTGAGATTAAGCGTACCCTTTTGTCTGTTTGCCTAGTCCGTGTTCTGACCCTTCCGCTACATTTTTTGACTACGAACCTTTGCCACCTGCCTTGACCTTCTGCTAAGTCCGACTTCGTCTCTGCCTCATCCTACTGTACTTTGCCTCGCCCAGCTACAAGTGTGGGTGAGTCGTATCGGGGGTGGCGACCTTGGTGTCGCCTGCGGCAGCAAGCCCATCCTGCCTTGCGGCGGGCTCTGGTGGAGACCAGCGGCACCTTAGACTCCGCTCCCCAATACGGCCCGTGTCATCAGCCACACTGGTCAGTGGATCCACATCCATCCGACCATGGATCCCGCTGGGGTACCTCTGCCCAAGAATCCGGATCTCGCCACTATTGTGGCTCTCCAGTCGCAGCAGTTAAACCAATTGTTCGCCATGATGCAGCAGTTGCTTTCTGCCCAGCAACAACCGCAGCAGCCACAGCCTCCTCCTGCTCCAGTATTGCCTCCCGCTCCTGTAATCACCACAGGATCCAAGCTCCGTCTGTCCCTCCCACCTGAGAAGTATGAGGGAGATCCCAAGTCCTGTCGTGGTTTTGAGACACAGAGCTCCATGCACATCGAGCTAATGGCAGAACAGTTCCCTACGGAACGAGCAAAGGTGGTCTTTGTTGTCAGTCTATTAACCGGAAGGGCCCTGGCCTGGGCAACCCTGTTACGGGATCGCAGTGATCCAATCACTGCCAGTCTTCAGGTTTTCTTGGCAGAATTCCCAAGCGTATTTGAAGAACCTGCTTGTGCTTCTTCCGCTGAGTCTTACTCAGGGCAACTCTTCTGTGGGCGAGTATGCCATCCGTTTCCGTACCCAGGCTTCAGAGTTGTCTTGGAATAATGGAGCTCTTTGCGCCACCTTCAAAAGTGGACTTTCTAGCCATATTAAGGAAGTCCTTGCTGCCCAGGAATTGCCTTCTACTTTGAATGAACTCATATAATTGCCATCTCGGATTGATATCCATTTCTCTGTACGATGTGAGGAACAACGTCAGGAAAGGGAATCTGCACAACCTCAGCGCTTTCCTCGCTTGGCACCAGTCTTCCAGCAACCACCGCAACCTTCTACGTTGCCTCCCGCAGTGGAGGCTATGCAGGTGGATCAGTCTTGCCTGACCCTGCAGGAAAGAACTTGCCGTCGAGCTTAGAATCTTTGCCTATACAGCGCCAGTGCAGATCATTTCCTCAAAGATTGTCCTGTGTGTCCACAGTCACAGGGAAACGCTCACACCTAGGGTTTGTAGGAGAGGCTTCCCTAGGTATGAATACCTCCTCTCCATGCTTAAATTTGTCGGTCCAGCTTTCTCTACCCTCCAAAGAGATTATTTCTGTTCTTGCCTTTTTGGAATCTTGTTCTGCAGGAAATTTTATTCATGCCTCCTTAGCAGTAGACATGTGCACAACCAAAAAATTTGTTTCGTTTTGATTTTTACGGATTAAACATTTTTCAGTTCTGTTAAACCTTCGGGATACAGTTATTCATTTTATTCAGCTTTCAGATGCATTCGTATATTTTTTTTCGGTTCTATTTGGAAACCGTTTGGCTTTCAGATGAATTCGTTATTTCGGATCTATTCGTTACACATGTCGTTAGTTTTATTTTAGTTTTCGGCCAATTTCATTATTCGTTTTTATGGTTATTGGAGATGGAGATTCCTTTTTTAATAAAATTTCATAGGGTACCATTAAAAAAATAAAAATAAAAAAGATTCAGTAGTGAAGGAAAAAATTGTATCAAAATTGTAACAAATTTTTGTATTAATTTTTAAACAGGGATCAATTTAAGTGGGCGGACAGGGCACTAAAAATGTAGCCAAGAATAATAAAAATGTAGTGTGTGTGTGTTTTTCACTTTTTTTCTTTCTTTTTTAATTTTTTTTAGGTAGTACTACCACTCCCAGCATGGAACACACTGTTCCATGATGGGAGTAGTAGTACCTGTACTAATTGACAGATCGCCCGTTGCAATCCTCCTGTATAATATATAGATGCGGCCACTCTTCTATGGTCCCCTGCACTGCCGTATATTTACACCTATTCATATTTCCCGCAGAGAGCTGTGATTGGCCACATGGTTCCAGCCAATCACAGCTCTCTCTGGGATATATGAATATGTGTATATATACGGCCTTGCAAGGGACCATAGAAGAGCAGCCGCATCTATACATTATACAGGAGGATCACAGTGGGTGTCAGGAGTGACATCCGCTGTGATCTTTCCTTAACTGCAGGTACTACTACTCCCAACATGGAGAACACTCTGCTCCATGCTGGGAGCTGTAGTACCTGCATTAATAGACAGACCGCAACAGGTGTCAGAAGTTACACTCGCTGCGATCTATCTATTAATGAAGGTACTACAGCTCCCAGCATGGAGCAGAGTGTGCTCCATGTTGGGAGTAGTAGTACCTGCATGTAAGAACAGATCACAGCGGGTATCACTACTGACACCAGATGCGATCGTCCTATCTATGGCAGAGATGGAGCGGCTTTCTCCTGCGCTCGCATCTCTGTACTGTACACCGGCTACTCACTCATTCATATTTCCCTCATAGCTGTGATTGGCTGCAACCATCCGGCCAATCCACACTCTGGGCGGAAAATATGAATGAGTGATGTTCTACTCACATAACTGGCCGGAGTATAGTGCAGAGATGTGAGCGCTGTATAAAGCCGCTCCGCATCTCTGCTATATTATGGACGATCGCATCGGGTGTCAGGACTGATACCCAGGGCGATATGTCTATTAGTACAGGTACTACTACTCTCGGCATGGAACAGTCTGTTCCATGCTGGGAGTAGTAGTACTACCCTAAAAAATGTCAAAAATAGAGAAAAAAAGTGAAACACACACACTTTATTAAATGGTCCCTTGCTTCTAAATGAAAAAAAAATTGTTTTAACAAAAATAAAATTTATTTTTCACAATTTTGTAGGCATGTACAATTCGTTTTGTTATGAATTTGGATTAATTCGGATGTAAATATGAACAATTCGGCCAAAAACGAATTACGTCCGAAACGAATTGCACAAGCCTACTTAGCAGGGGCGTAGCTAGAAACCCCAGGGCCCCAGTGTGAATAATTGCCCTGGGCCCAACTACCACCTGATGAACCTCTTCCCCAATCCCGGACGACCCATTACTCGGCCACACAAAGATATCAGTGAACACAGCACTGATGGGACACAGTCAGGAGCATATACAACTGTATAAGTGACTAACAGGCAGGGCCAGACAGACAGGCATTGAAGAATAAGCAGCCCATTTTCTGGTGGGGGTCCAACTGTTGGGACCCCCACCAATCACCCAATCAGCTATTGTAAAGCTATCCCATCATGTCTGGAGAGCCTCAGGCATTATATGAGTTGTAGTTTTTCAACAGCTGGAAAGCCATAGATTAGGGTACAGTATCACCCATCATCACTGTGAAACTTACAAGTGACTCCAGCTGATGGGACAGTCAGGAGAATACACAATGATATCAGTGACCTGAGTGACGTCTTCTCTGTTGTCTTTTCTTTTCTTCTCCATCTGGTCCAGATGTCAGGACATCTTCCAGCTCCAGCTTCTCTGCAGAGTCTGACAGACGGACATCATAGGCTCCTCACTTTGTCAGTAGATCCTCATCCTCTGTATGACAACAATAATCATTATTATTCTGCTAAATACTGTACCCCCTGAATATAATACTGCCACCTACTTTATCCCATGAATATAAAATTACCATCCACTGAACCCCTTGAATATAATACTGCCACCCACTGCACCCACTGAATATAAAACTACCATCCACTGTACCTCCTGCAGATAATACTGCCACCCACTGTACCCTCTGAATATAATACTGCCACCTACTGTACCCCCTGAATATAATACTGCCACCTACTGTTCCCCCTGAATATAATACTGCCTCACACTGTGCCCCTGAATATAATACTGCCACACGCTGTGCCCCTGAATATAATACTGCCTCACACTGTACCCACTGAATAAAATCCTGCCACAGACTGTGTCCCTAAATATAATACTGCCACACACTAATCCCCTGAATATAATACTGCCACACACTGTACCCCTGAATATAAACCCTCAAACCATGCTATACGCTGTACCCTCCCACACATCATACATACATCTTGCTTACACACATCTATTATTCATACACACACATTATTGATACATACAGTACATACACACATCACCTCCGGACCACCCCAACACATGCATAATACATACATACACACACATCATACATCATATATATACACATACATCATACATACACCCACCGCCCCAATTCCCTCTGCATAATTCATCTCCACACATCATACATACATCCTTCTAGCTTACACACATCTCCACACATCATACATATACATCTTAAAAAATATATAATAATCAGCGCTAAAACATATGGTGTATTATTGTGAATGACAGTGTAAAAATATATGATTGTTATATAAAATAGATGTATAAATAAATAAATAAATAAACGGCACAATCTATGAATATAAAAGAAAACCTGTATTTATTGTTCACAGGATAATATCTAGAGGTGCCAGGATACTGATGAAAGAAATCATCAAAGTGGAACGTGCTGAAAAAAAGAGAGGATATGTAGAGGGCATAAAATTAATATCCTCAAGTACCACATAACTATCATAGACTATTGTAATAGAAAGTAAAATCAGTACCTGTAATTATGGATGAGTATGTTCATTGATTGATAGGAGTCTATTATTGAGGTGCGATGTGCTGCAGGTACGGAGCAACGTACTGCTGACCGACCAAAAATGCAAAATTTCTGTAGGCGAAGTAAAGACAATTAGGGTGTTAGCAATAATAGTTATACAGTATTAAAAAAGTTGTGAGCAATCCTATAGCTTTTTTTTAAAAGAAATTAGCTCAGGTGCAGTACATGCTGCAGTAAGTTTGAATGTACCTGAGTTTGAATGTACCTGAGTTTTTCTCTGTAGAATAGTTGCTCGCAGTAAGCAGGTTATTTGCTGTATGGTTATTCGGGAGGGAACGGGAGTCAGCCCCGGCCGGAGGCGTCTCAACCGTTGTCTTTCCCGCTGGATTCCGGTAAGTTCCGATAGATTCGCGGTCTCTGCCAGTGACGTCACTACAGATAGCAGAGGAGGACAAATTCCGACGCGTTTCAGAAGTGTTCGACTTCCTTCGTCTGGGATGACGTGTCTGATCTCCTCCTGCTTTTTATGGAATTCCGGACCGTGTAGGTAAGTGGAAATAATTCCTGCGCTGCGTTTGTGGGGCTTATGGTATTACAATACTTTAGATGGCTTGTTTAACCCCTTAAGGACCAAGGGCGTACAGGTACGCCTTTGCTCCCTGGTACTTAAGGACCAAGGGCGTACCTGTACGCCCGTGGGAATTTCAGTCCCCGCCGGGTGCCCGGCGGGGATCGTGCCGGGGTGACTGCTGATATCTATCAGCAGGCACCCCGCGCAAATGCCCAGGGGGGTCATTAGACCCCCCATGTCGGCGATCGGCGCAAATCGCAAGTGAATTCACACTTGCGATTTGAGCCGATTCCGGGTCATACGGGTCTATGGTGACCCGGTGACCCGGAATAGAAGGGGGATCGCGGGTGTCCTAGACACCCACGATCCCCCTGTAGCGATAGGAGTGAGGTGGCAGAGTTGCCACCCCTCCTATCTCTGCTATTGGTGGTCTAGACGCGACCACCAATAGCAGATCAGGGGCGGAGGTGTTTACTTTCGGTTTCCCCGTCCTGCCCTCCCACAATAGGCGGGGCAGAACGGGGAAACCGACAGGGACCGGCGCCGAAGATCCACTTACCCATCGGCGACGGCAGCGGGCGACGATCAGCGGCGGCAGCGGGCGACGATCGGCGGAAGAAGAGGACCGCGACGCAGCTCCCTGGATCCAACGGAAGCCGGTGAGTTACTTAGCAACATCTGGAGGGCTACAGTCTGAGACCACTATAGTGGTCTCCAAACTGTAGCCCTCCAGATGTTGCAAAACTACAACTCCCAGCATGCCCAGAGAGCTGTTTAGGCTTGCTGGGAGTTGCAGTTTTGAAACAGCTGGAGGTCTACAGTTTAAGACCACTGCAAAGTGATCTCTATACTGTGCACCTCCAGATCTTGCAAAACTACAACTCCCAGCATGCCCATACAGCAGTTTGCTGTCTGGACATGCTGGGAGTTGTAGTTTTGCAACATCTGGAGGTCCACAGTTTGGAGACCACTATGCAGTGGTCTCTAAACTATAGCTCTACAGATGTTGGAAAACTGCAACTCCCAGCAAGCCTAAACAGCAAACAGCTGTCTCTGCATGCTGGGAGTTGTAGTTGCGATCCCTCCAGCTGTTGCATAACTACATCTCCCAGCATGCCTTTCGGCGATCAGTACATGCTGGGAGTTGAAGTTTTGCAACAGCTGGAGGCACACTGGTTGGAAAATACTGAGTTAGGTAACAGAACCTAACTGAAGGTTTTCCAACCAGTGTGCCTCCAGCTGTTGCAAAAGTACAACTCCCAGCATGCACGGTCTGTCAGTACATGCTAGGAGTTGTAGTTTTGAAACAGCTGGAGGTTTGCCCCCCCATGTGAACGTACAGGGTACATTCACACTGGCGGGTTTACAGTAAGTTTTCTGCTTCAAGTTTGGGCTGTGGCAAATTTTTCACCGCAGCGCAAACTCCTAGCGGTAAATTCACTGTAAACCCGCCAGTGTGAACGTACCCTAAAAACACTACACTACACATAATAAAGAGTAAAACACAACATATACACCCCCTTACACTGTCCCCCTAATAAAAAATAAAAAACTTATTGTACGGCAGTGTTTCCAAAACAGAGCCTCCAGCTGTTGCAAAACAACTACTCCCAGCATTTCCGGACAGCCACTGACTGTCCAGGCATGCTGGGAGTTTAGCAACAGCTGGAGGCACCCTGTTTGGGAATCACTGGCGTAGAATACCCCTATGTCCACCCCTGTGCAATCCCTAATTTAGTCCTCAAATGCGCATGGCGCCCTCTCACTTCGGAGCCCTGTCGTATTTCAAGGAAACAGTTTAGTGCCACATATGTGGTATCTCCGTACTCGGGAGAAATTGCACTACTAATTTTGGGGGCTTTTTTTCCTTTTACCCCTTATGAAAAAGAAAAGTTGGGGTCTACACCAGCCTGTTAGTGTAAAAAAAAATTTTTTTTTACACTAACATGCTGGTGTTGTCCTTTACTTTTTATTTTCAAGGGAGGTAAAAGGAAAAAAAGACCCCCAAAATTTGTAACGCAATTTCTCCTGAGTACGGAGATACCCCATATGTGGGCGTAAAATGCTCTGCGGACGCACAACAAGGCTCAGGAGTGAGAGCGCACCATGTACATTTGAGGCCTAAATTGGTGATTTGCACAGGGGTGGCTGATTTTACAGTGGTTCTGACATAAACACAAAACAATAAATACAGACATGTGACCCCATTTTGGAAACGACACCCCTCACGGAACGTAACAAGGGGTATAGTGAGCCTGAACACCCCACAGGTGTTTGACAAATTTTCATTAAAGTTGGATGGGAAAGTGAAAAAAAATTTTTTTTTTCACTAAAATGCTGGTGTCACCCTAAATTTTTCATTTTCACAAGGGAAAATAAAAAAAAAGCCCCCCAAAATTTGTAACCCAATTTCTTCTGAGTAAGAGCATACCCCATAAGTGGATGTAAAGTGCTCTATGGGTGCACTACAATGCTCAGAAGAGGAGGAGCGCCATTGGGATTTTGAAGAGAAAATTTTTCCGGAATTGAAGGCCACTTGTGTTTACAAAGCCCCCATGGTACCAGAACAATGGACCCCCCCCATATGTGACCCCATTTTGGAAACTACACCCCTCATGTAATGTAATAAGGGGTACAGTGAGCATTTACGCCCCACAGGTGTCTGACAGATTTTTGGAACAGTGATCCGTGAAAATGAAAAATTTAATTTTCCATTTGCACAGCCCACCCAAAGATCTGTCAAATGCCAGTGGGGTGTAAATGCTCACTGCACCACTTATTAAATTCTGTGAGGGGTGTAGTTTCCAAAATAGGGTCACATGTGGGGGGGGGGGTCCACTGTTCTGGCACCACGGGGGGCTTTGTAAATGCACATGGCCCCTGACTACCATTCCAAACGAATTCTCTTTCCAAAAGCTCAATGGTGCTCCTCCTCTTCTGAGCATTGTAGTTCGCACGTAGTGCACTTCAGGTCCACTTATGGGGTACCTCCATACTCAGAAGAGATGCGGTTACAAATTTTGGGGGCTATTTTCTGCTATTAACTCTTGCAAAAATGTGAAATTTGGGGGGAAACACACATTTTAGTGAAAAAAATATATATATTTTTTTACATATGCAAAAGTCATGAAACCTGTGTGGGGTATTAAGGCTCACTTTATTCCTTGTTACGTTCCTCAAGGGGTCTAGTTTCCAAAATGGTATGCCATGTGTTTTTTTTTTTGCTGTTCTGGCACCATAGGGGCTTCCTAAATGCGACATGCCCCCCGAGCAAAATTTGCTCTCAAAAAGTCAAATATCACTCCTTCTCTTCGGATTATTGTAGTTCGCCCGTAATGCACTTCATGCTCAGAAGAGATGGAGTTACAAATTTTGGGGGGTATTTTCTGCTATTAACCCTTGCAAAAATGTGAAATTTGGGGGGAAACACACATTTTAGTGGGGAAAAAAAATATTTTTTTTACATATGCAAAAGTCGTGAAACACCTGTGGGGTATTAAGGCTCACTTTATTCCTTGTTACGTTCCCCAAAGGGGTCTAGTTTCCAAAATGGTATGCCATGTGGGTTATTTTTGCTGTTCTGGCACCATAGGGGCTTCCTAAATGCAACATGCCCCCCAAAAACCATTTCTGAAAAACGTACTCTCCAAAATCCCCTTGTCACTCCTTCGCTTCTGAGCCCTCTACTGCGCCCGCCGAACACTTTACATAGACATATGAGGTATGTCCTTACTCGAGAGAAATTGGGCTACAAATATAAGTATACATTTTCTCCTTTTACCCCTTGTAAAAATTCAAAAATTGGGTTTACAAGAACATGCGAGTGTAAAAAATAAAGATTGTGAATTTTCTCCTTCACTTTGCTGCTATTCCTGTGAAACACCTAAAGGGTTAAAACACTTACTGATTGTCATTTTGAATACTTTGGGGGGTGTAGTTTATAATGGGGTCATTTGTGGGGTATTTCTAATGGGAAGACCCTTCAAATCCACTTCAAACCTGAACTGGTCTCTGAAAAAAAGCGAGGTTAAAAATTTTGTGAAAAATTGGAAAATTGCTGCTGAACTTTGAAGCCCTCTGGTGTCTTCCAAAAGTAAAAACACGTCAATTTTATGATGCAAACATAAAGTAGACATATTGTATATGTGAATAAAAAAAAAATATTTTGAATATCCATTTTCCTTACAAGCAGAGAGCTTCAAAGTTAGAAAAATGCAAAATTTTCAAATTTTTCATCAAATTTTGGGATTTTTCACCAAGAAAGGATGCAAGTTACCACAAAATGTTACCACTATGTTAAAGTAGAATATGTCACGAAAAAACAATCTCGGAATCAGAATGATAACTAAAAGCATTCCAGAGTTATTAATGTTTAAAGTGACAGTGGTCAGATGTGCAAAAAACGCTCTGGTCCTAAGGTGTAAAATGGCCTGGTCCTTAAGGGGTTAAGAAGATACTAATAAAAACCAAAAATTCCCATATCCATATTTAAGCCTTGGGGGGCGAGCGTGTTTAGTTCAAATATCCAACGGCTTTCTGCCCGTGACATTTGGGCTATATAATCGCCGCCCCTCCAATATGGTATGATCTTTTCCAGGCCAAAAAATGTAGATCCTTTTATTGTTGATTGATGTTTATCTTTATAATGTTTAGATAGTGGGTGTCCTTCAAAGCTTCTATGTATATTGTATATATGTTCACCAATCCGTTTAGTCAGCACGTTGCACTTTGATGATTTCTTTCATCAGTATCCTGGCCCCTCTAGATATTATCCTGTGAACAATAAATACAGGTTTTCTTTTATATTCATAGATTGTGCCGTTTATTTATTTATTCATCTATTTTATATAACAATCATATATTTTTACACTGTCATTCACAATAATACACCATATGTTTTAGCGCTGATTATTATATATTTTTTATAGTGTACATCCTATAATATATGGTATACAGGGAACCATATATAAAAATCAGCAGCTATTTTACCCCCTTTAGTCCTAGGTAGCGCTTGTACATCTATACACAACTTTCACTTTCTCAATCCCTGTTTTACATACAGCGACACCTATGGATCTTTGGGCAAACAGGAGAGATAGAATTACACATATTCAACATTTTTTTAAATATACTAATGAAGTTCAAATAGCACAAATTAACACAAATAAGAATTAAGAAATAGCAAAAGCTAAAATGGATCTGAAGAAATTAGAACATTTGTTACTTACGGAAATGAGAGATCTTTGAGAAGTGGCTACTTTAGAGATATATTTGGACTGGGATAAAGTACCGAAAGGCTTAATCGTTCAAAAATCAGAAGACCTGGGGGACCCAAACACTCTGGATGAGTGGGATGAATTATTCCACGACTTTTCGAAAAAAGCTGTTCAATTTATTATAGCGAAAAGAAAGCAAAATTTACTAAAAACAAAAAAACTAATTTCAGAAATATTCAGAAGTATACAACCATATAAGAATCACTCAGAAATAACCAAATTATCAGCAAGTATAAAATATAGAATAAAACAAAAAGAAGAAGAAATAATACAAAAGAAAAAACTAAAATTTTACCGAGATGCAGTCCCAGAGGGACAAAATAAACATTTAGAAAATACACACATCTTCACAGAAGATATAGAAGAACTGCAGACGATTGATGAAACCTGTGGTGAAAAAACTGCAGAACAAGATCTGAATTACAGCATTTTCACAACACATGAGCATTCGGGAAATGATACACCAAGGTCCGTAAAAAATAAGTGTAGACATAGGGGCAAGATTAGGAAGCCGTAATGAATTAAGATCCTCTGAGATATCTATGCACAACAGATATAGTGTCCTTAATGAAGATTCCCCCACCATTTTAGAACTTATGAGCCAGGGTACTAAATATATAAAACACAAAAAACATGAAAAGAGCCAGAGTATATATAAAAAGAAGATTAATACGAAAACAAGTAAACCTGGAGTACAACCAAGTTTTACACCCAATAGAGATTTAGAAGCAATCCCTAAAAAAATCAATTAAACATGATTTTTTTCAGAGGAGAGAAACAAGGGGCGAAAAAGAGGGTGTAGGGGCGGGAAACGCACCCAAAAAAAAAAAAAAAAAAGAGACGAGCAAAGGAAACCTGACGAACTCCTACTACAAAAACAAAAAATCTACAATTTGAGTTCCTACACCCTGAATAAAAATGAAGAAAAACTTTTGCAAAAGTGCCTCAAATTCGCCCCGACAAACTCACTGGATAAATTTGATACATTCATTGGGTTGAAAAAATGTATGCGTAACCTCAGCCTCAAAAAATATTTTATAAAAAATCCCATTTGTACAAATATACAGAATGAGCCCCCCAACTTGGGTGTTCTGAACACCAATCTCAAAAAACGTTCTACGTTTATCCGCAAAATGAATACTCAGACGCATTTTTTGCCATCGAAAAAATGGTAACTAAGGATATACGTAACTTAAAAATTAAGACACATAATAAATATAGCAAAACCAATCTCACTAAACAGGAAACGTTAGCTATAAAATCTCTCCAAAAAGACAATGATATAATCATACGCCCCGCTGATAAAGGGGGCAGCATCGTTATACAAGAGCTTGCTAATTACCAAAAAGAATCACTTTGTATGTTGGGGGATAGTCGTACATACCAGAAATTAAAAAATAATCCCACCGATATTTCCAAAAAAGGCACAGACAGTGGCATCTTGAATAAAAATGAAAAAGAATATCTAATGGTTAAAACATCCAAAATACCGGTATTCTACCATATACCTAAGATCCATAAATCAGTAGAAAAACCCCCAGGGAGACCCATAGTTTCGGGGGTAGATTGTATGACAGCAAACTTATCCCGGCACGTGGACGTACATCTTCAAAAATGTGTGGTCCAACTCCCTGCATACTTGAAGGACACCACTCATACATTACAACTTCTAAAGGAAATTGAATGGCGAGAAGGATATATCACCTCCTTGTATACCATCATTGAGCACAACAAGGGAAGGTCAGCGTCAGAACATTTTTTAAAACAGTGTACAAAAATGTCCCAGGAACAAGTGAATTATATTGGAGAATGTATTTTATTTATTTTAAATCACAACTATTTTAAATATGAGGATTCATATTTTGTGCAGAAGTGGGGGATGGCGATGGGGACCAGATTCGCCCCCAGTTATTCAAACCTCTATGTAGGTCAATGGGAAGAAGAAAATATTGTGAAGGTGTGCTGGGTGCGAATCTGGTCCTCTGGAAAAGATTTATAGATTATGTCATTTTTATAAATGTCTGAAGCAATTTTTAAAGGATATTAATAAAAATTTATTTTATTTGGATTTTACATCTACATATAGTACTACTGAGGTTCACTTTTTAGATTTAAATATTCAAATAAAGAATAATACTTTTATCACCACAACTTTTACAAAACCCACTGATAGCAACAGCTACATTGAAAAAAGCAGTTACCTTTTACCCCAATGGCTAGACAACATTCCAAAAAGTAAATTTTTACGTTTAAGGAGAAATTGTACCAAACTTGAAGATTATGAAGAAGAAGCCAAAAACCTCGAATCCAAATTTTTGAACAAAGCCTATAAGGAAGAATTGTTGACAGATGCTATAATAAATGTGAGAGGAAGAGAACGTGAGAGTCTTTTAATAAGCAAAAATATAGAAGAAGAAAAAGAAGAAAATAAAGAGAAAAGTAAGGAGATATTAAATATACCAAATATTACTACTTTTTGTCCTCACAGCTTTCTGGTGAAAATTATTATCAGAAAGCATTGGAACCTTTTACAAAATGATAAGACAGTTGGCGAATTAATGCCAAAATGCCATCATTTATATTTAGAAAAAATAGAAACATAGGAAATAATGTAGCACCAACAGTGAAAAATCCGAGGAGGTCCTCCAATAAAAGTACAACTACTACCAATTCCATTCGCGATCAAAAAGTTGGTTTTTATCCCTGCCGCCTATGTCCGGCATGTATAGCCATGAATAATAAAAATCCTATATTCACTATTCAAGATAAAGAAAATTCCATTATAAAAACCATCTCACATCATATAAATAGCAAGACTCAAGGAGTCATATACGGGATACGCTGCCCATGCAATAAAATGTATGTGGGCCGCACAAAGAGATCGCTGACTAAACGGATTGGTGAACATATATACAATATACATAGAAGCTTTGAAGGACACCCACTATCTAAACATTATAAAGATAAACAATAAAAGGATCTACATTTTTGGGCCTGGAAAAGATCATACCATATTGGAGGGGCGGCGATTATATAGCCCAAATGTCACGGGCAGAAAGCCGTTGGATATTTGAACTAAACACGCTCGCCCCCCAAGGCTTAAATATGGATATGGAAATTTTTGATTTTTATTAGTATCTTCTTAAACAAGCCCTCTAAAGAATTGTAATACCATAATCACCACAAACGCAGCGCAGGAATTATTTCCACTTACCTACATGGTCCGGAATTCCATAAAAAGCAGGAGGAGATCAGACACGTCATCCCAGACGAAGGAAGTCGAACACTTCCGAAACGCGTCAGAATTTGTCCTCCTCTGCTATCTGTAGTGACGTCACTGGCAGAGACCGCGAATCTATCGGTACTTACCGGAATCCAGCGGGAAAGACAACGGTTGAGACGCCACCGGCCGGGACTGACTCCCGTTCCCTCCCGAATAACCATACAGCAAATAACCTGCTTACTGCTATTCTCTCCACGGACATCAAAGTGGCGAGTGTGCACTGCCGGAGCAACTATTATACAGAGAAAAACTCAGGTACATTCAAACTCAGGTACATTCAAACTTACTGCAGCATGCACTGCACCTGAGCTAATTTCTTTCAAAAAATCTGAGAAGCTATAGGATTGCTCACAACTTTTTTAATACTGTATAACTATTATTGCTAACACCCTAATTGTCTTTACCTCGCTTACAGCAATTTTGCATTTTTGGTCGGTCTGCAGTACGTTGCTCCGTACCTGCAGCACATCGCACCCCAATAATAGACTCCTATCAATCAATGAACATACTCATCCATAATTACAGGTACTGATCTTACTATCTATTACAATAGTCTATGATAGTTATATGGTACTTGAGGATATTAATTTTATGCCCTCTACATATCCTCTCTTTTTTTCAGCACGTTCCACTTTGATGATTTCTACCATCAGTACCCTGGCACCTCTAGATATTATCCTGTGAACAATGAATACAGGTTTTCTTTTATATTCATAGATTGTGCCGTTTGTTTATTTATTTATTTATACATCTATTTTATATTTTATATAACAATCATATATTTTTACACTGTCATTCACAATAATACACCATATGTTTTAACGCTGATTATTATATATTTTTTATAGTGTACATCCTATAGTATATGGTATACAGGGAACCATATACAAAAATTGGCAGCTATTTTACCCCCTTTAGTCCTAGGTAGCGCTTGTACACAACATATACATCTTGCTTGCACACATCATTCATACATACAGTATATACACACACATCATTCATACACACGCTGCTTCCGGACATCCCCCCCCCTCCCACACACACACACATGCATAATACATACACATTATACATACACATACATCATACATAAACACATATCATGCATACACCCGATGCCTACAGATCCCCCCACATAATACATCTCAACACATCATACATATATCCTTCTAGCTTACACACATCATACATACATACATACGTCTTGCTTACACAACATCTATAATTCATACACACACATCATTCATACATCATACATACAGTACTTACACAAACATCATTCATACACACGCTGCCTCCAGATCCCAAATCCCCCCCTCCTCTGGACCCCAAATCTCATATCATCCCCCCCTCCTCTGGACCCCAAATCTCATATCAACCACCCCACTCCCTCCTCTGGACCCCAAATCTCATATCATCCCCCCACCCCCTCCTCTGGACCCCAAATCTCATATCATTCCCTCCCCCCTCTGGACCCCAAATCTCATATCACCCCCCCCCCCTCCTCTGGACCCCTCTGGCTAGCACTGGGGGAAGGGGTGTTGAGGTTAGCCCTGGGGGAAGGGGTGTTGAGGTTAACGCTAGGGGAAGGGGTGTTGAGGCTAGTGCTGGGGGAAGGGGTGTTGAGGCTAGTGCTGGGGGAAGGGGTGTTGAGGAAAGCGCCAGGTGCTGCAGGTCGGGCTGTGCCTGGGGGCCGACCTGCAGCTGTAGTATAATGAAGTGGTTAGCACTGGGGGAAGGGGTGTTGAGGCAAGCGCTGGATGCTGCAGGTCGGGCTGTGCCGGAGGGCCCGACCTGCAGCTGTAGTATAATGATGTGGCAGGGGGTCCGTGTGCTTTGGGGCCCGGTCGCAATGGCAACCTTTGCAACCTCTATAGCTATGCCACTGTTCCTTAGTACGTAGGTATCATCTGCTGGTGTCTCGCCTGTTGAATCCCTTGTACATCTCTACAGTCAACTGAGAAAATCTGTACTGTACTGTTCTATTCCGCACTGAACTGTTAACTATGCAGGTTGGAGTTTTGCATAAGGAGAACCTGTCCTTCCATGTGATTCCACATTGTACCTCTCCTTTCCTGCTTGGCCTTCCTTGGTTGCAACTCCATGCCCCGCAGCTAGACTGGAATACTGGAGAAGTTCTCCGTTGGGGGCCTTATTGCAACTAGCACTGTATTCATACACGTCCATCTAAGTTGGTGCCTCCTTCTACTCCTCTGCCTGCTTTGCCTTCGTATCTTCAGGACTATGCTGGTGTCCTCAGTGAGAAACAAGCTGAAGTCTTGCCACCTCAACATCCCTACTATTGTCCTATATACTTATTGCCCGAGACCACTCCTCCTCGGGGAGAATTTACCCTTTGTCTATTCCCAAAACTCAGCCCATTGTCTCTCTCACCAAGAAGACTTCTAATCCCAAGGTCTGGACCCCAGAGGCTGAAAATTCTTTTAAACAGTTAAAGACCACCTTCACTTCGGCTCCAATCTTGTCTAGACCTGACTCTGGCAAACCTTTTCTTTTGGAGGATGATGCTTCTTCAGTTTGAGCAGGGGCTGTCCTAACACAAAAATCCTCTAAGGGAAGAATTGTAACCTGTGGTTTCTTCTCTAAAACCTTCTCTCACGCGGAGAAAAACTATAGTATTGGAGACCGTAAACTCTTGGCTAGAAAGCTGGCTTTGAAAGAATGGCGTCATCTCTTGGAAGGTTCTGTACATCCGGTTACTATATATTCTGTCCACAAGAACTTGCTCTATCTTCAGACTGCCTAACGACTCAACCCACGGCTGGCCCGATGGTCTCTGTTCTTTTCCAGATTTGACTTCTACATCCACTTCTGTCCTGCAGAAAAGAATTTACAAGCTGACGCTCTTTCCAGGTCTTCTGATGTGCATGACCGAGAATCTCCTCCTCAGCATTTTATTCCTCATGAGCGTCTCAACTCTGCAGCGCCAGCAAGTCTTCAGCACCTGCCTCCTGGAAAGACTTACGTGTCTTGAAATGGACCCATTCCTCTCGCCCGCCCACATGCAGATCCCAGCCCGTCACTTACCACGCTCCACTGCTGCCTCCTCCACTGCTTCTCAGCTCTGGCGCACGTGTCCCCGTCCCTTAGGGCGCGCACGTGCCAGAGCTCTTAATTTAAAGGGCCAGTACGCCCATAATTATGTGTAACACATGAGGCTATTCTATAAGTCCACCTCCCACTCTTTCCTGCCGGATCTTCAGTGCCATTTGCCTGAGATTAAGCGTATTTTGTCTGTTTGCCTAGCCTGTGTTCTGACCCTTCTGCTACATTTTTTTTTGCTACGAACCTTTGCCGCCTGCCTTGACCTTCAGCTAAGTCCAACTTTGTCTCTGCCTCATCCTACTGTACTTCGCCTCGCCCAACTACCAGTGTGGTTGAATCGTATCGGGGGTAGCGACCTGAGAATCGCCTGCCTCAGCAAGTCCATCCTGCCTTTTGGCGGGCTCTGGTGAAGACCAGTGGCACCTTAGACTCTGCTCCCCGATACAGCCTGTGTCCTCAGCCACACTGGTCAGTGGATCCACATCCAGCTTCCTTACAGTATGGATGGGGATATGCAGATGGGGGCACTGTGTGGAGGGATGGGGGGACATGCTGACTGGAGGGGCTGGTGTTGATGGTTGGGGACACGCCAAATTTTGTCCTAGGGCCTAGGGGACTCTGGTTAGGCCCCTTATTTAGATGGTACAGTATTTGACAGGCTTGTATGAATTGTTGTCTTTACATACAGGATGTATTATGTGTCCCTTGTATACTGGTATTATTGATAATATTGGTCTCAATATATAGGATTTGGTCAGTAACAATATGATGGTAATATGTACAGTGATCCCCCGACCTACAATGGCCCCGACAAATGATAATTTCAACATACGATGGCCTCTCAGAGGCCATCGCATGTTGAAGTCAGCATCAACATACAATGCTTTTGTATGTCGGGGCCATCGCATGAGAGGCTATCTGGCAGTACAGACTGCTTCAGCTACTGCCGGATAGCCGTTTAATGTGTCCTGTGTGGTCCGGTGAGTGTCACTCACCTGTCCCCGACGTTCCGGACCACCCTCTTCAGGATCCGCTGCATGGTTGTCACTCTCCTTCGTCGTCATCACGTCGCCGCGCACGCTGTGCCATCATCCAAAAGGAGCAGCGTGCGTAGCAACATGATGACGGCGATTGAGAGCGACAACCCAAGGCAGTGGTGACGGTCTGGAGCAGCGGGTACACGCGGGGACTTGATGGCGGCGATTGAGAGCGACGATCCAAGGCAGTGGTGACGGTCTGGAGCAGCGGGTACACCCGGGGACTTGATGGCGGCGATTGAGAGCGACGATCCAAGGCAGCGGTGACGGTCTGGAGCAGCGGGTACACCCGGGGACTTGATGGCGGCGATGGAAAGCGACGATCTAGGGCAGCGGTGAAGGTCCGGACCAGCGGGAACAAGGGAGTATAACTTTCTATATTATTATTGCACGGATCCCTCAACATATGATGGATTCAAATAACGATGGTTCATTTGGAACGAATTACCATAGTGATAATATTCCTTCTTGTATACTGGTATTATTGGTAATATTGGTCTTAGTATACAAGATTTGGTCAGTAACAGTATGATAGTAGTATGTACGGTGATAATATTCCTCCTTGTATACTGGTATTATTGGTAATATTGGTCAGTATACAGGATTTCAACATGCAATGCTTCAGTTTCTCTGCACAACTTTTTCCAGCATTGCCACCATTTTTAACTTTAATGGAGTGTTGCGCCATTTTACTTATTTTACTGTGATTGGGTCTTAGACGCTGGCACCATTTCATTGAAACATTTGGTGAAGTGGTGCTATATTTCTTCTGTGACACATATATATATATATGTATAAATATATATATATATATATATATTAGTGTTGCTTGCGAATATTCACAATGCAAATTTTATCCGTGAATATCGCATATTCGCGAATTCGCGAATATAGCGCTATACATTCGTAATTACGAATATTCGTTTTTTTATTTTATTTAAATTTTTTTTTTTCACAGTACACATCACAGTGATCATCCCTCTCTGCTTCCAGCTTGTGTGGTGTAAAGAAGGCTCTAATACTACTGTGTGAGACTGGTGTGCGAATTTTCGCATATGCGAATATTTGCTTATGCAAATTTTTGTATATGCTACTTTTCACAAATGCAAATTTTCACATACGCGCATTTTCGCATATGCGAAAATAAAACGTGAATATTACGAATATGCGAATATTCGCGAATATATGACGAATATTCGTCCATATATTCATGTGTGTGCATAAAACACTAAGCCTGCGCGTGGTAGATGTTTGCCCCCCCGGACACATGACATGTATGTTAGAGGGTCACACATGGTCCAGCCCTGCCCCTAGGTCACATGACATGTATGTTAGAGGGTCACACACAGCCCTGTCCCTAGAACACATGACATGTATGTTAGAAGGTCACACACGGTCCAGCCCTGGCCCCTGGACACATGACATGTATGTTAGAGGGTCACACACGGTCCAGCCCTGGCCCCTGGACACATGACATGTATGTTAGAGGGTCACACATGGTCCAGCCCTGCCCCTAGGTCACATGACATGTATTTTAGAGGGTCACACACAGCCCTGCCCCTAGAACACATGACATGTATGTTAGAGGGTCACACACGGTCCAGCCCTGGCCCCTGGACACATGATATGTATGTTAGAGGGTCACACATGGTCCAGCCCTGCACCCAGGACACATGAAATATATGTTAGAAATTCACACACAGTCCAGCCCTGCCCCCCGGACACATGACATGTATGTTAGAGGGTCACACACGGTCCAGCCCTGGCCCTGGACACATGACATGTATGTTAGAGGGTCACACACAGCCCTGCCCCCAGGACACATGACATGTATGTTAGAGGGTCACACACAGTCCAGCCCTGCCTCCAGGACACATGACATGTATGTTAGAGGGTCACACATGGTCCAGCCCTGCCCCCCGGATACATGACATGTATGTTAGAGGGTCACACATGGTCCACCACTGCCCCCAGGACACATGACATGTGTATTAGAGGGTCACACACAGCCCTGCCCCCTGGATACATGACATGTATGTTAGAGGGTCATACACGGTCCAGCCCTGCCCCCAGGAGACATGACATGTATGTTAGAGGGTCGCACACAGTCCAGCCCTGCCCCCAGGACACATGACATGTATGTTAGAGGGTCACACACAGCCCTGCCCCCAGCACACATGACATGTATGTTAGAGGGTCACACATGGTCCAGCCCTGCCCCCCGGACACATGACATGTATGTTAGAGGGTCACACACGGTCCACCCCTGACCCAGGACACATGACATGTATGTTAGAGGGTCACACACAGTCCAGCCCTGCTCCCAGGACACATGACATGTATGTTAGTGGGTCACACACAGTCCAGCCCTGTCCCCAGGACACATGACATGTATGTTAGAGGGTCACACACAGCCCTGCCTCCAGGACACATGACAAGTATGTTAGAGGGTCACACACAGTCCAGCCCTGCCCCCAGGACACATGACATGTATGTTAGAGGGTCACACACAGCCCTGCCCCCAGGACACATGACATGTATGTTAGAGGGTCACACACTGCCCTGCCTCCAGGACACATGACATGTATGTTAGAGGGTCACACATGGTCCAGCCCTGCCCCCCGGATACATGACATGTATGTTAGAGGGTCACACACGGTCCACCCCTGCCCCCAGGACACATGACATGTATGTTAGAGGGTCACACACACTCCAGCCCTGCCCCCAGGACACATGACATGTATGTTAGAGGGTCACACACAGTCCAGCCCTGCCCCCAGGACACATGACATATATGTTAGAGGGTCACACACAGCCCTGCCCCCAGGACACATGACATGTATGTTAGAGGGTCACACATGGTCCAGCCCTGCCCCCCGGACAGATGACATGTATGTTAGAGGGTCACACACGGTCCACCCCTGCCCCAGGACACATGACATGTATGTTAGAGGGTCACACACAGTCCAGCCCTGCTCCCAGGACACATGACATGTATGTTAGAGGGTCACACACAGCCCTGCCTCCAGGACACATGACATGTATGTTAAAGGGTCACACACAGTCCAGCCCTGCCCCCAGGACACATGACATGTATGTTAGAGGGTCACACACAGCCCTGCCTCCAGGACACATGACATGTATGTTAGAGGGTCACACACAGTCCAGCCCTGCCCCCAGGACACATGACATGTATGTTAGAGGGTCACACACGGTCCAGCCCTGCCCCCAGGACACATGACATGTATATTAGAGGGTCACACACAGCCCTGCCCCCAGGACACATGACATGTATGCTAGAGGGTCACACACAGTCCAGCCCTGCCCCCAGGACACATGACATGTATGTTAGAGGGTCACACACAGCCCTGCCCCCAGGACACATGACATGGATGTTAGAGGGTCACACACAGTCCAGCCCTGCCCACAGGACACATGACATGTATGTTAGAATGTCACACACAGTCCAGCCCTGCCCCCAGGACACATGACATGTATGTTAGAGGGTCACACACAGCCCTGCCCCAGGACACATGACATGTATGTTAGAGGGTCACACACAGCCCTGCCCCAGAACACATGACATGTATGTTAGAGGGTCACACACAGTCCAGCCCTGCCCCCAGGACACATGACATGTATGTTAGAGGGTCACACACAGTCACCCCTGCCCCCCAAATACCTCTAAACAGCATTTCCTGTAAAAACAGGATTATAGAAAGGATCTCATCATAATAAAATGATTAGATGTATGTGATATTTATATCATATTTTATTACTCTATGTGTCGAATTGAATTATTTTGGTTTATATAACATGAATCTATTAGAACATAACAATAATTTATATATCCAAAGGTATTTAACATTGCTGCAGACATTTTCCTTCCATACTTCTGTAGACAGCTTCTAGTTGTCCTTATGACATCACGATGATGTAACGATACTGAGCCGGGTATGTAAAGGGAGACCGGCCGGCTGAGTCCTTTGGGGGTTGTAGAAGAGGAGAGAGGAAGAGGTGACAATGGGGCTGACAAAACTTCAATTGTTGTTGCTCATAATTGTGGCTGTTATGGCAGTTTTCTTTTTTGGATGTTTGCTAAGTTACATCTGGTAAGTTATTGTCATCATTTATGTCTTCTAGTTGTCTTTTCTATGTAGAGTGAATCGGCCATTATGGACCTTGTGGTTACTGTATAGTACAGAGTCTTCTTTATAACATCTTCTCCCTTTCTTTATAGGCACAAAATAATGGAATGGAGAAAGGAGAGAATGAAGAGGAGAGAGCCTGACCCTGGTGAGTCTTGGTCCATGACCTAACAAGTATATATATATATATATATATATATATATATATAAATATATCACCCGTATCATGTAGAATCGTATCACTCAAATTATAGAATAATTTAAGGACAACTTTTTCTTCTCTACAGAGATGTCATTTGATGAATTCTTTAATGCGCCCATTAGAGAAGATGAAGAAATTATTGACTGGGTGAAGTCGGTTGCAGGCTAAAGAGGAGAAAAGTTCATGAAAATAACATCTTTCATTTATATTATGTAACATCATATTATGAACTTAAATAAAAATAAAATAAAAATTAGCATGAGCATCAACTATTTTTGTAAAACATCAAAAATCTCATCATAAACGGAAAAATCACCAAGAACATGATCAATATCATCATGAAGAGAATGGATAACATCATTATTAACCCTTACAGGAAACAGGGTGTACATTTATGTCCTGCACCCTTTATGGGAACTTGATGTGAGCCTCACGAGCTGAGCTTGCTTCAAATCCAGTAAGTAATGGCTGCTATAAGCAGCTGGGACTCACCACTAATGCCAGACATCAGCAATGTCGCCCATTTCCGGCATTAACCTTTAGATCTTGTGATCAAAGTCAATCACAGGGTTTAAAAATGTTAACATACTGGTGCTGGTCCTAGGGGTTCTGATCAGCTGACATGACGGTCGGAGGGTGCTCACCTGCATCTGTGCCGTCCGCTCATTGCTCTTCTTCTCCACATGCTTTGGCAGGATATGGGAGCAGAGCTAGGGCTGCCATCAGAAATTTCTGGGCCCCTCACACATCTCAATGCCTGCCCCCCTCCCCCCCTCTGTGGCCTGCCCCCAATATTATTTTATTTTCTAATTATATTTCTATTTAGATTATAGCAGAGTGCTGTGTTGTATAACACTGTGCTATTAAAGGAGTTGTCTGGTAAAAAATAACTTCTCCCCTATCCTTAGGGGATAAGCTATAGATAGCGGGGGGTCTGAGCATTGGGCCCCCCGCTATCTCCTGCACGGCTGGAAGGGGGGCATGCCGTACTTCGCACGGAGCGCCGTCCGACACACCCCTCCAAGTACCCCATAGAGATACATGGAGGGGGGTGCCGACCACGGCTTCCTGCGGGGTACAGACGTCAGCTTCCAGCAAACTGCCAGGGCCGCGCAAGGGGGGTCCCAGCACTTGAACCCCCTGTGATCGATAACTTATGCCATATCCTTGGATAGCGGATAAGTTATTTTTCATCAGACTGCTCCTTTAACAGAGGGGCCTACCCAAACTATATGGAAGCAACTATTAACAGAGGGGCCTACCCAAACTATATAGGGGGCTCTATATAGTTTGGGTAGGCCCCTCTGTTAATAGTTGTCCCCATATGTGTTGCTAGAAACCACAGGGTCCCAATGCAAAAAATTACCTCGGGGCTCCCTCCCCCCTCCCCCCCCAGGGCAATTTTTTTGGTGGTGGTTCAACTGCTGAGACCCCCCATCGATTACCTCGGTTGAAGTGGTTCTCCAGGTGTTGGAAAGCTAAAACTCATGTCTGGAGAGCCTCAGGCAATGGGAGTTGTAGTTTTGTAACAGCTGGAGAGACACAGATTGGACACAGTTTTACCCATCATCACTGCAGAACTTACAAGTGACTACAGCTCTGATGAGACAGTCAGGAAAATACACATTGATATCAGTGACCTGAGTGACGTCTTCTGACTTGAGTGATATCTTCTCTGTTATCTTTTCTTCTTCATCTGTTCCAGAGACCAGGTCTTCCTCCAGCTCCATCTTCTCTGCAGAGTCTGACATCCAGACATCATTGGCTCCTCATTGTCAGCAGATCCTTATCCTCTGCATGAAGACAGTAATCATTATAACCTTGCCAGAAAGTGTACCCTAAATAAAATACTGCCCCACACCGTACCCTGAATATAATCCTGCCACACACTGTACCCTGAATATAATACTGCCACACACTGTACCCTGAGTATAATACTGCCATGCACTGTACCCACTAAATATAATCCTGCCACACACTGTACCCTGAATATAATCCTGCCATGCACTGTACCCTGAAAATAATACTGCCATACACTGTACCCACTAAATATAATCCTGCCACACACTGTACCCTGAATACTGCTATACACTGTACCCACTAAACATAATCCTGCAACACACTGTACCATGAATATAATCCTGCCACACACTGTACCCTGAAAATAATACTGCCATACACTGTACCCACTAAATATAATCCTGCCACACACTGTACCCTGAATACTGCTATACACTGTACCCACTAAACATAATCCTGCAACACACTGTACCATGAATATAATACTGCCACACACTGTACCCTGAATATATTACTGCCACACACTGTACCCTGAGTATAATACTGACATACACTGTACCCACTAAATATAATTCTGCCACACACTGTACCCTGAATATAATCCTGCCACACACTGTACCCTGAATATAATACTGCCATACACTGTACCCACTAAATATAATACTGTCACATACTTTATCCTGAATATAATGCTGCCCCACACTGTATCCACTGAATATAATGGTGCCACACATGCATACACATCATATATGCATATACACCCCCTCTTATCCTCTGTGTCCTCATCACTCCTCATCACTCCTCATCACCCCCATAACCCCCCACCAAACCTCTCCTCATCACTACTATAACCCCCCACCCCCGCACCTCAACTCATCACTACTATAACCCCCCCCCACACCTCTCCTCATCACTAATATAACCCACCCACACCTCTCCTCATCACTACTATAACCCCCGCCAAACCTCTCCTCATCACCACTATAACCCCCCCCCCTGCACCTCTCCTCATCACTACTATAACCCCCCCAGCACCTCTCCTCATCATCACTATAACTCCCCCCCAGCACCTCTCCTCATCACTACTATAACCCCCGCCAAACCTCTCCTCATCACTACTATAACACCCCCCCCCCCCAGCACCTCTCCTTATCACTACTATAACCAGGGGGAGTTATGGGGGGTGATAAGGAGAGGTGCAGGGGCACCTCTCCTCATAACCCTCCATAAACCCCCCTGCACCTCTCATCACCCCCATAACCCCCCTGCACCTCTCATCACCCCCCCCCTGCACCTCTTCTCATCACCCCCGTAATCCCCTGCACCTCTTATCACCCCCATAACCCCCCTGCACCTCTCCTCATCCCCCCTATAACCCCCCTGCACCTCTCCTCATCACCCCCATAACCCCCCGCACCTCTTATCACCCCCATAACCCCCTGCACCTCTCATCACCTCCATGACCCCCCCCTGTACCTCTTATCACCCCCATAACACCCCTGCACCTCTTATCACCCCATAACACCCCTGCACCTCTTATCACCCCCATAACACCCCCCCTGCATCTCTTATCACCCCCATAACCCCCCTGCACCTCTTATGACCCCCATAAAACCCCCCTGCACCACTTATCACCCCCATAACACCCTCCCGCACCTCTTATTACCCACATAACCCCCCTGCACCTCTTATGACCCCCATAACACCCTTGCACCTCTTATGACCCCCATAACACCCATGCACCTCTTATCACCCCCAGAACACCCATGCACCTCTTATCACCCCCAGAACACCCATGCACCTCTTATGACCCCCTAACCCCCTGCACCTCTTATCACCCCCATAACCCCCCTTCACATGTTATCACCCCTATAACCCCCCTGCACCTCTTATGACCCCCATAACACCCCCTTCACCTCTTATCACCCCCATAACCCCCTGAACCTTTTATGACCCCCATAACACCCCCTGCACCTCTTATCACCCCATAACACCCCCCCTGTACCTCTTATCACCCCCATAACACCCCACCGCACCTCTTGTGACCCCCATAACACCCCCGCACCTCTTATCACCACCATAACACACACCCCGCACCTCTTATGACCCCCATAACACCCCTTGCACCTCTTATCACCCCCATAACACCCCCCTCCGCACCTCTTATCACCCCCATAACCCCCTGCACCTCTCATCACCCCTATAACCCCCCCTGCACCTCTTATCACCCCCATAACACCCCTGCACCTTTTATCACCCCATAACACCCCTGCACCTCTTATGACCCTCATAACACCCCCCAGCACCTCTTATCACTACCATAACCCCCCTGCACCTCTTATGACCCCCATAACACCCCCTTGCACCACTTATCACCCCCATAACACCCTCCCGCACCTCTTATCACCCACATAACCCCCCTGCACCTCTTATCACCCCCATAACACCCCCCCGCACCTCTTATGACCCCATAACACCCCCCGCACCTCTTATGCATACACATCATATATGCATATACACCCCCTCTTATCCTCTGTGTCCTCATCACTCCTCATCACCCCCATAACCCCCCACCAAACCTCTCATCACTACTATAACCCCCCCGCACCTCTCCTCATCACTACTATAACCCCCCCACACCTCTCCTCATCACTACTATAACCCCTGCCAAAACTCTCCTCATCACCACTATAACCCCCCCTGCACCTCTCCTCATCATCAATATAACCCCCCCCCCCCCCCAGCACCTCTCCTCATCACTACTATAACCCCCGCCAAACCTCTCCTCATCACTACTATAACCCCCCCCCCCAGCACCTCTCCTCATCACTACTATAACCAGGGGGAGTTATGGAGGGTGATAAGGAGAGGTGCAGGGGCACCTCTCCTCATAACCCTCCATAAACCCCCCTGCACCTCTCATCACCCCCATAACCCCCCTGCACCTCTCATCACCCCCCCTGCACCTCTCCTCATCACCCCCGTAACCCCCTGCATCTCTTATCACCCCCATAACCCCCCTGCACCTCTCCTCATCCCCCCTATAACCCCCTGCACCTCTCCTCATCACCCCCATAACCCCCCGCACCTCTTATCACCCCCATAACCCCCTGCACCTCTCATCACCCCCATAACCCACCCTGTACCTCTTATCACCCCCATAACACCCCTGCAGCTCTTATCACCCCATAATACCCCTGCACCTCTTATCACCCCCATAACACCCCCCCTGCATCTCTTATCACCCCCATAACACCCCTGCACCTCTTATGACCCCCATAACACCCCCCTGCACCACATATCACCCCCATAACACCCTCCCGCACCTCTTATTACCCACATAACCCCCCTGCACCTCTTATCACCCCCATAACACCCCCCGCACCTCTTATGACCCCATAACACCCCCGCACCTCTTATGACCCCCATAATACCCTTGCACCTCTTATGACCCCCATAACACCCCTTCACCTCTTATCACCCCCATAACCCCCCTTCACCTCTTATCACCCCCATAACCTACCTGCACCTCTTATCACCCCCATAACACCCCCTCCGCACCTCTTATCACCCCCATAACCCCCTGCACCTCTCATCACCCCTATAACCCCCCCTGCACCTCTTATCACCCCCATAACACCCCTGCACCTTTTATCACCCCATAACACCCCTGCACCTCTTAAGACCCTCATAACACCCCCCTCCCAGCACCTCTTATCACCCCCATAACCCCCTGCACTTCTAATGACCCCCATAACACCCCCCTGCACCACTTATCACCCCCATAACACCCTCCCGCACCTCTTATCACCCACATAACCCCCCTGCACCTCTTATCACCACCATAACACCCCCCGCACCTCTTATGACCCCATAACACCCCCCGCACCTCTTATGCATACACATCATATATGCATATACACCCCCTCTTATCCTCTGTGTCCTAATCACTCCTCATCACTCCTCATCACCCCCATAACCCCCCACCAAACCTCTCCTCATCACTACTATAACCCCCCCCTCTTATCACCCCCATAACACCCCTGCACCTCTTATCACCCCATAATACCCCTGCACCTCTTATCACCCCCATAACACCCCCCCTGCATCTCTTATCACCCCCATAACACCCCTGCACCTCTTATGACCCCCATAACACCCCCCTGCACCACATATCACCCCCATAACACCCTCCCGCACCTCTTATTACCCACATAACCCCCCTGCACCTCTTATCACCCCCATAACACCCCCCGCACCTCTTATGACCCCATAACACCCCCGCACCTCTTATGACCCCCATAATACCCTTGCACCTCTTATGACCCCCATAACACCCCTTCACCTCTTATCACCCCCATAACCCCCCTTCACCTCTTATCACCCCCATAACCTCCCTGCACCTCTTATCACCCCCATAACACCCCCTCCGCACCTCTTATCACCCCCATAACCCCCTGCACCTCTCATCACCCCTATAACCCCCCCTGCACCTCTTATCACCCCCATAACACCCCTGCACCTTTTATCACCCCATAACACCCCTGCACCTCTTAAGACCCTCATAACACCCCCCTCCCAGCACCTCTTATCACCCCCATAACCCCCCTGCACTTCTAATGACCCCCATAACACCCCCCTGCACCACTTATCACCCCCATAACACCCTCCCGCACCTCTTATCACCCACATAACCCCCCTGCACCTCTTATCACCCCCATAACACCCCCCCGCACCTCTTATGACCCCATAACACCCCCCGCACCTCTTATGCATACACATCATATATGCATATACACCCCCTCTTATCCTCTGTGTCCTCATCACTCCTCATCACCCCCATAACCCCCCACCAAACCTCTCATCACTACTATAACCCCCCCACACCTCTCCTCATCACTACTATAACCCCCCGCCAAAACTCTCCTCATCACCACTATAACCCCCCCTGCACCTCTCCTCATCACTACTATAACCCCCTCAGCACCTCTCCTCATCATCACTATAACCCCCCCCCAGCACCTCTCCTCATCACTACTATAACCCCCGCCAAACCTCTCCTCATCACTACTATAACCCCCCCCCCCCCCCAGCACCTCTCCTCATCACTACTATAACCAGGGGGAGTTATGGAGGGTGATAAGGAGAGGTGCAGGGGCACCTCTCCTCAAAACCCTCCATAAACCCCCCTGCACCTCTCATCACCCCCATAACCCCCCTGCACCTCTCATCACCCCCCCTGCACCTCTCCTCATCACCCCCGTAACCCCCTGCATCTCTTATCACCCCCATAACCCCCCTGCACCTCTCCTCATCCCCCCTATAACCCCCTGCACCTCTCCTCATCACCCCCATAACCCCCCGCACCTCTTATCACCCCCATAACCCCCTGCACCTCTCATCACCCCCATAACCCCCCCTGTACCTCTTATCACCCCCATAACACCCCTGCACCTCTTATCACCCCATAACACCCCTGCACCTCTTATCACCCCCATAACACCGCCCCCTGCATCTCTTATCACCCCCATATCACCCCTGCACCTCTTATGATCCCCATAACACCCCCCTGCACCACATATCACCCCCATAACACCCTCCCGCACCTCTTATTACCCACATAACCCCCCTGCACCTCTTATCACCCCCATAACACCCCCCGCACCTCTTATGACCCCATAACACCCCCGCACCTCTTCTGACCCCCATATCACCCTTGCACCTCTTATGACCCCCATAACACCCCTTCACCTCTTATCACCCCCATAACCCCCCTTCACCTCTTATCACCCCCATAACCTCCCTGCACCTCTTATGACCCCCATAACACCCCCTGCACCTCTTATCACCCCCATAACACCCCCTCCGCACCTCTTATCACCCCCATAACCCCCTGCACCTCTCATCACCCCTATAACCCCCCCTGCACCTCTTATCACCCCCATAACACCCCTGCACCTTTTATCACCCCATAACACCCCTGCACCTCTTAAGACCCTCATAACACCCCCCTCCCAGCACCTCTTATCAACCCCATAACCCCCCTGCACTTCTAATGACCCCCATAAAACCCCCCTGCACCACTTATCACCCCCATAACACCCTCCCGCACCTCTTATCACCCACATAACCCCCCTGCACCTCTTATCACCACCATAACACCCCCCGCACCTCTTATGACCCAATAACACCCCCCGCACCTCTTATGCATACACATCATATATGCATATACACCCCCTCTTATCCTCTGTGTCCTCATCACTCCTCATCACTCCTCATCACCCCCATAACCCCCCACCAAACCTCTCCTCATCACTACTATAACCCCCCCGCACCTCTCCTCATCACTACTATAACCCCCCACACCTCTCCTCATCACTACTATAACCCACCCACACCTCTCCTCATCACTACTATAATCCCGCCAAACCTCTCCTCATCACCACTATAACCCCCCCCCTGCACCTCTCCTCATCACTACTATAACCCCCCCAGCACCTCTCCTCATCATCACTATAACCCCCCCCAGCACCTCTCCTCATCACTACTATAACCCCCGCCAAACCTCTCCTCATCACTACTATAACCCCCCCCCCAGCACCTCTCCTCATCACTACTATAACCAGGGGCACCTCTCCTCATAACCCTCCATAAACCCCCCCTGCACCTCTCATCACCCCCATAACCCCCTGCATCTCTTATCACCCCCATAACCCCCCTGCACCTCTCCTCATCCCCCCTATAACCCCCCTGCACCTCTCCTCATCACCCCCATAACCCCCCGCACCTCTTATCACCCCCATAACCCCCTGCACCTCTCATCACCCCCATAACCCCCCTGTACCTCTTATCACCCCCATAACACCCCTGCACCTCTTATCACCCCATAACACCCCTGCACCGCTTATCACCCCCATAACACCCCCCTGCATCTCTTATCACCCCCATAACCCCCCTGCACCTCTTATGACCCCCATAACACCCCCTGCACCACTTATCACCCCCATAACACCCTCCCGCACCTCTTATTACCCACATAACCCCCCTGCACCTCTTATCACCCCCATAACACCCCCCGCACCTCTTATGACCCCATAACACCCCCGCACCTCTTATGACCCCCATAACACCCTTGCACCTCTTATGACCCCCATAACACCCATGCACCTCTTATCACCCCAGAACACCCATGCACCTCTTATCACCCCCAGAACACCCATGCACCTCTTATGACCCCCATAACCCCCCTGCACCTCTTATCACCCCCATAACCCCCCTTCACATCTTATCACCCCCATAACCCCCCTGCACCTCTTATGACCCCCATAACACCCCCTTCACCTCTTATCACCCCCATAACCCCCCTGCACCTTTTATGACCCCCATAACACCCCCTGCACCTCTTATCACCCCATAACACCCCCCCTGTACCTCTTATCACCCCCATAATACCCCACCGCACCTCTTGTGACCCCCATAACACCCCCGCACCTCTTATCACCACCATAACACACACCCCGCACCTCTTATGACCCCCATAACACCCCTTGCACCTCTTATCACCCCCATAACATCCCCCGCACCTCTTATCACCCCCATAACACCCCCCTGCACCTCTTATCACCCCGATAACACACACCTGCACCTCTTAAGACCCCCATAACACCCCCCTGCACCTCTTATGACCCCCATAACACCCCCCACCTCTTATGACCCCCATAACAATCCCCCGCACCTCTTATGACCCCCATAATACCCCCCTGCACCTCTTATCACCCTTGTACCTCTTATGACCCCCATAACACCCCTTCACCTCTTATCACCCCCATAACCCCCCTTCACCTCTTATCACCCCCATAACCTCCCTGCACCTCTTATGACCCCCATAACACCCCCTGCACCTCTTATCACCCCCATAACACCCCCTCCGCACCTCTTATCACCCCCATAACCCCCTGCACCTCTCATCACCCCTATAACCCCCCCTGCACCTCTTATCACCCCCATAACACCCCTGCACCTTTTATCACCCCATAACACCCCTGCACCACTTAAGACCCTCATAACACCCCCCTCCCAGCACCTCTTATCACCCCCATAACCCCCCTGCACTTCTAATGACCCCCATAACACCCCCCTGCACCACTTATCACCCCCATAACACCCTCCCGCACCTCTTATCACCCACATAACCCCCCTGCACCTCTTATCACCCCCATAACACCCCCCCCGCACCTCTTATGACCCCCATAACACCTTTGCACCTCTTATGACCCCCATAACACCCATGCACCTCTTATCACCCCCAGAACACCCCTGCACCTCTTATGACCCCCATAACCCCATGCACCTCTTATCCCCCCCATAACCCCCCCCCTTCACCTCTTATCACCCCCATAACCCCCCTGCACCTCTTACAGGCTTGTAATAATTGTGGTCAGTAACAGTATGATGGTAATATGTACAGTGATCCCCCGACCTACGATGGCCCCGACAAATGATAATTTCAAAATACGATGGCCTATCAGAGGACATCGCATGTTGAAGGCAGCATCAACATACGATGCTTTTGTATGTCGGGGCCATCGCATGAGAGGCTATCCGGCAGCACAGACTGCTTCAGCTACTGCCGGATGGCTGTTTAATGTTTCCTGTGTGGTCCGGTTTCCTGTGTGGTCACTCACCTGTCCCCGACGTTCCGGACCATCCTCTTCATGCTCCGCTGCATGGTTGTCACTCTCCTTCGTCGTCATCACGTCGCCGCGCACGCTGTGCCATCATCCAAAAGGAGCGGCATGCGTAACGGCATGACGACGGCGATTGAGAGCGACAATCCAAGGTAGTGGTGACGGTCTGGAGCAGCGGGTACACCCGGGGACTTGATGGCGGCGATTGAGAGCGACGATCCAAGGCAGTGGTGACTGTCTGGAGCAGCGGGTACACCCGGGGACTTGATGGCGGCGATGGAAAGCGACGATCTAGGGCAGCGATGAAGGTCCGGACCAACGGGAACAAGGGAGTATAACTTTCTATATTATTATTGCACGGATCCCTCAACATATGATGGATTCAAATAACGATGGTTCATTTGGAACAAATTAGCATTGTATGTTGAGGGATCACTTTATAAAGATAATATTCCTTCTTGTATACTGGTATTATTGGTAATATTGGTCAGTATACAGGATTTCAACATGCAATGCTTCAGTTTCTCCACACAACTTTTTTCAAGCATTGCCACCATTTTTAACTTTAATGGAGTGTCGCGCCATTTTACTTGTTTTACTGTGATTGGGTCTTAGATGCTGGCACCATTTCATTGAAACATTTGGTGAAGTGGTGCTATATTTCTTCTGTGACATATATATATATATATATATATATATATATATATATATATATATATATGGAAAGGTTGATAAATATGTGTGTATAAATACATATATATATATATGTGCATAAAACACTAAGCCTGCGTGTGGTAGCTGTTTGCCCCCCAGGACACATGACATATATGTTAGAGGGTCACACACGGTCCAGCCTTGCCCCCTTGGACGCATTACATGTATGTTAGAGGGTCACACATGGTCCAGCCCTGCCCCCAGGTCACATGACATGTATGTTAGAGGGTCACACACGGTCCAGCCCTGCCCCCAGGACACATTACATGTATGTCAGAGGGTCACACACGGTCCAGCCCTGCCCCCCGGACACATGACATGTATGTTAGAGGGTCACACATGGTCCAGCCCTGCCCCCAGGTCACATGACATGTATGTTAGAGGGTCACACACGGTCCAGCCCTGTCCCTAGAACACATGACATGTATGTTAGCAGTGGCGTCTCCAGCATTCATATTTAGGGGAGGCACATGGGGGGCCAGTGACAAAAGTGGGGGGCAACTTTAAAACGTGTGTGTATACACACATATTCACACACACACACACCATGCAGAACATGTTTAATTTACCTTACCTTACCACAATACAGACCCCTGAATCATCACCACTTACCATAAAACAGACCCCATAAACAGACCCCACTATAATACAGACCCCAGAATCAGATCCCTGCATAATAGACCCCATCCCCCTGCATAATACAGACCCCAGTCGTGTTGTACAATAATATACATACAGTTACATTAACTGACTCACAATTCACATCTTTTATGGTCAGCGTCATCCTCTTTCCTTCTGTTCTCCATCTGGCTCAGACCGCCATGACGACTTCTTCCAGCCAAAACCCATCACTGCAGCATCTGCAAGACAAACATCTTAGTTTCTGCATTTTTTCCAGTGCCCTCCCCAGAAGTGCAGAATTCAGTGGAGTTTATTCCATTCCAAACAGTGTTACAGAGCAAGCAACGTTTCAGCGACCTATCTTCACCTTTGCAAAGCACTAGAAGCGACGAATCGTAGCCTGCTCTGTAACTCTGTTTAGAATGGAATAAACTCCACTGAACTGCACTTTATACTTTGGTGTGCTGAGATTGTCCTTGGATATAGGTGGCTAGCTAGGTTGGTAGGCAGCCAATTAGGTAGGTAGGTAGCCATGTAGATATGGAGGTTCATAGCTAGGTAGCAAGGTAGTGAAGTAGGTAGCCAGGTAGGTAAGTGGGTAGCTATGTATGTAGGTAGGTAGTTGGGTAGCTAGCTAGCTAAGTAATTAGGTTGCTATGTAGGTAAGTAGCTATGTAGGTAAGTAACCAGAAGGCTAAGTAGGTGGGTGGGTAGCCATTAATAAGGTTGGAAACCAGGTAGGGAAGTAGCCAGGCAGGTAATTAGGTAGGTTTCAAGTTAGGGAAATAGCCAGGCAGGTAACTAGGTAGGTTGCCAGGTAGGGAAGTAGCCAAGCAGGTAATTGGGTAGGTAGTCAGGTAGGGAAGTAGCCAGTGCTCCTTCACATCATCACCCCCCTCTCACCTACACCCCCCTCTCCTCCTCCCCATCATCACCCCCCTCTCCTCCTCCACATCATCACCCCCCTCTCACCTGCACACAACCCCCCTCACCTCCTCCACATCATCGCCCCCCTCTCCTCCTCCACATCATCACCCCCCTCTCCTCCTCCACATCATCACCCCCCTCTCCTCCTCCACATCATCACCCCCTCTCACCTGCACACAACCCCCCTCACCTCCTCCACATCATCACCCCCTCACCTGCACACACACCCTCACCTCCTCCACATCATCAACCCCCTCTCACCTGCACACCCCCATCACCCCTCCACATCATCACCCCCCCTCACCTCCTCCATATCATTGCCCCCCTCTCCTCCTCCACATCATCGCCCACTCTCCTCCTCCACATCATCACCCCCCTCTCACCTGTACACAACCCCCCTCACCTCCTCCACATCATCACCCCCTCACCTCCTCCACATAATCA
This sequence comes from Hyla sarda, assembly GCF_029499605.1. Taxonomy (NCBI): domain Eukaryota; kingdom Metazoa; phylum Chordata; class Amphibia; order Anura; family Hylidae; genus Hyla; species Hyla sarda. Next base: position 198,487,150 of record NC_079196.1, on the reverse strand, counting down.
CCCCCCTCTCCTCCTCCCCATCATCACCCCCTCTCACCTGCACATCCCCCCTCACCCCTCCACATCATCACCCCCCTCTCCTCCTCCACATCATCGCCCCCTCTCCTCCTCCACATCATCACTCCCCTCTCCTCCTCCACATCATCACCCCCCTCTCACCTGCACACAACCCCTCTCACCCCTCCACATCATCACCCCCCCCTCTCCTCCTCCACATCATCGCCCCCCTCTCCTCCTCCACATCATCGCCCCCCTCTCCTCCTCCACATCATCACCCCCCTCTCCTCCTCCACATCATCACCCCCCTCTCCTCCTCCACACCATCGCCCCCCTCTCCTCCTCCACATCATCACTCCCCTCTCCTCCTCCACATCATCACCCCCCTCTCACCTGCACACAACCCCCCTCACCCCTCCACATCATCACCCCCCTCTCACCTCCTCCACATCATCACCCCCCTCTCACCTGCACACACACCCCTCACCTCCTCCACATCATCACCCCCTCACCTCCTTTACATCATCACCCCCCTCTCACTTGCACACACCCCCCTCACCTCCTCCACATCATTAACCCCCACTCACCTCCTCCACATCATTGCCCCCTCTCAGACTGCTGAGACACAATTAGCTCCTAGCAGGCTATAACTACCCCTCCCCCTTACTACAATAAATACTTAAATAATAACTGACACAACAACAATTTAACTTTTCCGTGGGTGGGGATCGGCCACAGCTTTATTTATAAAATTACTTATATAAATAACAATTTAACTGTAACAAAGACACCGATTGGCTTCTTACCAACCCGAGAGGTGCTGCCACACCGTCCTGTGTGGAGGTCTACCCCGGGTTGACCCCGCTTTCACCGTCTTCTTACCGCCAAGCTGTGACTTACAATAAACAGATACAAAAAAAAGGGAGGGAGGGAGGGCAAAACTCCGGGTCCTGGGCAGATTGAGGGGGGAAGGGAGGCACCACAGCTATAAATACCCAGGGGAGGGCCTCTGAAAGCCCGGGAAACTATTAAACCCCTGATTGGTGCACTCCTTCCCCCCCACCCATGGGACATACCACTGTAGCCACTGGCAAGTTTTACAGGCGGGGGAGGGGGCTAAAAACCTTGCCTGTATATTTCTTAACCTCTTACTGCTCACCAGTCAGGGGGCAAGCTAGTTATGCACAGCTTGCCCCTCCAGACTGCTGAGACACAATTAGCTCCTAGCAGGCTATAACTACCCCTCCCCCTTACTACAATAAATACTTAAATAATAACTGAAACAACAATTTAACTTTTCCGTGGGTGGGGATCGGCCACAGCTTTATTTATAAAATTACTTATATAAATAACAATTTAACTGTAACAAAGACACCGATTGGCTTCTTACCAACCCGAGAGGTGCTGCCACACCGTCCTGTGTGGAGGTCTACCCCGGGTTGACCCCGCTTTCACCGTCTTCTTACCGCCACGGAGGAGACCAGTTAGCCCTACACTGGGCTCCGACCCCCACCCAAGAGATAGTGGATAGCCAACACCTGGGGCCACCTCCAGCCCCCCGGCACACCCAACACATTTCCTCTCCAGGAAATCCGCTCAGCGCTTTTCCTCTCCAGGAAATCCGCTCAACACTTTTCCTCTCCAGGAAATCCGCTCAACACTTTTCCTCTCCAGGAAATCCGCTCAACACTTTTCCTCTCCAGGAAATCCGCTCAACACTTTTCCTCTCCAGGAAATCCGGGTACCTGCCACCAGGACCAATTTTTTAAATTTATTTATTTATTTTTTTATAACCCGTGTGAACTCATCTCTCAGACTCGCCCATACACCGAAGAGTGCTGCAGCACTCGCACCACCTCGAAAGCCGCTCTCAAAACAAAAACACACATGGGAAACATCAAACTGGGCGAATATAGCAACACAGCATGCAGATCACCCGCGGCCGTTGTGCAGCGCTACCCTCTCCGGAAACCCAGCCACCTCCGCCGGCCCCGATACAAAAAGAGAGCAAATCCAGAACTCACAAAGCAGTCATTCGCGGACCCTCATGGAGCACGAGCTGCGTGTCCCGGATCGCCTAAACAGTCTCGGACCGACGGGCCTTTATTAGTTTTATTTATTTATTTATTTTTAAACTTTTACCATGAAACGCACAAAATAGGCACCCAAAAACACAGACACCCAAGTCCCATGGAAGGAGACGAGGAGAAAGAAAAAGTGCCCCATCCACATAGCCCTGAAAAAAGCTAGCGCAAAAACTCGGATCAGAAAAACTACGCAAAAGCGACAACCAAAAACCTGCAGCCGCCACTAAGCGACCCAAAAACAGATAGGAAAAACCGGTCGCCGACAGCAAGGCCACCCACTCGCGGGCCCAGCCCCTAGGTATACACCACCCGCAAAGCAGAAAGAAAATCACCCCCTGCCATGTGCCGTGCAGCACAGCGGGAAAGCCACCCAACTTTTTATTTATTTATTTTTTTAAATTATTTATTATTTTTATTTTATTTTTATTTTTAGGTGATTCACATGAACAGGTGAAGATCCCAGCATCACATACTCAGAATGTTATTTGGATACACTGAGAACACTGCCCAAATCTCGAACCTCCTTGGAGAGGTGACACAGCAGATTCATCACATCACATCACATCCTATTAAAACGAAACAGGAAATCAAACATTAGCCTCGTAAGGTCACTTCAAGGGGCATTCCAGGTACCGAAACCAATATTTATTTATTACTTTTATTTTTTTATTTTTTATTTTTTTTACTTCTTTATGTTTTTATCCCCTGTCCACAGACCCTTTAGAACCTCCGGGACCCTCCTCGACTGTAGATAGACATCCCGGCCTCCACACCAACCACTCGCAAGTACCGTACCGTGAGTGCGACCAAGTCGCAGGAGCCACCAAAGCGGACCACAAATTACACCACTCTCCCCGATGACCCACGGGCCGGCCACACAAGCAACCCTCCGGAACTACAGCCAGAGAAAACAGGACAAAGCGTCAACACCCAATACCGACCCAGGGAGCATAGCCCTGAAAGAAATTGTAACTCCAAACAGCGAAGCACTAGATGCAACAGACAGAGCACAGGAAGAAAACACGCCCCGTGATCACTCAAATTACACACTAGAAAAGAAGAAAAGCATCACAAAATTAGCGCGCAACCAAGCGCAGGGGACTTTCAACCCACACAGTAACGTTACAAGTCTAGAACATGAGCTGCCGAAGCAAGCACCCAAAGTCCCACAACCAACACCAAGGGAGAAGCACAAACAAAACCCCAAGCATGGCAGAAACCCACTGACTACCAAGACCCAGGGGTAAACCACCCCACAGCACCACTGGAAAACCAAACACCACACCAACAACCGACCAAACCAGCCACATCCGAGAACAAAGCGAGCTCCCCGTGCAGGGAACTGAAAGCAGGCCAGGCCACCGCACGACCCTTGAAAAAAAAACCCAACCAACCGAAATGTCAGCCCAAAGCGTACCAGGGGCACATATGCGGGGGCCCAAATACCAGACACCCTCGGCGGCCAGAGACAACCTGCAGGAAAAAAACTCCGCCCAGAACCATATTCCATGCGGAACTTACAGTAAACCAGCAAGGACCAGAACAGGGGCACCTAGCGAGCCCCGAGGAAACCAAAGCAGAGAAAACGCAATCACTCCCCGTCCACAGGAAAACTGCAGACCAACGCCAACGCGGCATGCGGAAGACTGCAACAAACCACACCCCAACAAGCGTAGAGCACAGGAGAATCCCCCTCGGGAAAACCACCACAAACAAAAGAACCCACGAGGAAAGACAAACTGAGACTCAAAGCGAAACCTACCCACCGCCACATCAGCTAAAGCACCCAGCACGACATACAGGAGTCCCATGCCTACCAAAGATCGGGAGCAAAACAGGAGAAAACATCAGACAATACACTAGGACAAACAGAGCAGCGGAGAGGGACTACAACTAGTGACGGAGAGAAACACCAAACAAAGGGGGAGAAAACCAAAAGAAACAAAACCGTAACTGGGTGCCACCGATTCAAAATAAGGAACAAGCCTCAGGAGCTAAATCCACAAAACCCGGTCATCCAGAGCGTAAGGCCAAAAGACCACTCACCTGAGCGTGCACCGCGGAAATTGATACCACACCAAAGCACCCCGTCAAGAAGAGACGTACCCAACTCACAACCAGAGACCAACATAGACATACACCTATATCCGAGACCCAAACCCAACAAACCCACAGGAACAAAAGGTGGAAACTACCAGAACAGCCATAAGCACACTAACCGGGGAAGGAGAGGGCACCAACCCAGCCTAGCCAGCTGAAGACAACTGGCCTGCCAAAGCACCAAGGGCAGGCACGAAAATAGAGCCCCCCTGCCCCCCCGCAACAGCACACTCACTAAGTCCAGAAGATGGAGAAGGCACAAAAGCAGGAGGAACCACTTCACCACCGCAGGCGTTGAACAAGGCACGCTGGAGACCACCTGGTTGCGGGTACTCTGCCGCCGCCCGGAATGGCGCCGGGAAACCAGCAGCAGAGAACTCAGGGAGAGGGACAGCAGCGGCCGCAGTGGTGGTTTTTCGGGAAATCGGGGTGGAGAGGTGATGGAGGGTTTGGGGTGCAGTAGCTGCATGAACCATGCGCCGTGATCCGAAGTTTACAGCGATACAATTGTCGTGTCAAACAGAGTTGCGATATATATATATATTTTTTTTATAGGTATGAAAAGCGACCAAAATACGCTATATGGGACTGTAGAATTTATATATTTAATTATTAATTCGCGCTTACACGCGGATCAAATGAGGATATATAACTTGATAGTGCGGACATTGACGCACGTGGCAATACCACATGTGCCTGTGTATTGAAATCTACACAGTTTGTACTTTTTTATTTTATTGTAATTTTTCTTTTCTTTTTTTTTTATTATTTCTAAATTTTTTGTATTTTTTATTTTTTTTATTTTTTATTTATTTATTTATTTTTTTCAAATTAATTAATTAATTTTTTTTTTTTTTGCGCATACGCCATTTAAGGAATGCTGCAATCGAAGACATATTTAGATAGTACGGACATGTACGCACGCAGCGATACCATATACATGCTTGATGTAATACAGTTTTTATTTTATTTATTTATTTAATTATTATTATTTATTTATTTATATTTTAATTCTTGTTTTTATGTATGGGGGAACAAGGGGGGGGGAGGAGTGATCCAAACATTTATCATGGCAAGGGTAAAATGATTTTTTTTTTTTCTTTTTTTTTTTTTGAACATTTTTTCTTTTTATTTTTTTTTTGAACATTTATTTATTTTTATTTTTTTGTGCGCAATGCTATAGCTCCCATAGGGAGCTATAACACTGCACACACAGATCACTTGCCATGTATTAACATGGCAATGATCTGGGTTGTCAGTGATTGATTGCTCAAGCCTGAATTTCAGGCTTGGAGCAATCAATCCACGAGCGGACGCGCAGGAGGCAGGTGAGTGACCCTCCTGCTGCGTTCCAGCTGATCGGGACATCGCGATTTAATCACGATGGTCCCGATCAGCCCGACTGAGCAGCCGGGACGCCTATACATACATTCAGATGCGGCGATCAACTTTGATCGCCGCATCCAAAAAGGTAATGCCGGACATCTGCCCGATCGGCGATGTCCGGCATTAGCACGGGTCCTGGTTGCTAATAGCAACTGGGACCCGACGGCTATGATGCGCGCTCGCCTTGTGAGCGCGCATTATAGCTGGGAACACGCAAATGGACGTTAATAAACGTCCATTTGCGCAAGGCTATACAAAACAGCCGCAGCAACCCAGGGGGCCGCCACCGCAGACAGAGGGGACAGCAACGGGGAAGGAGGCAAAGCGCGCACATAAGGAGCACGCCTGGCAAAGGGGCTCGGGCCAGGGGCAGAGAAGTGGATTAAAGGAACGGGGCAGGGAAGAGGATTAAAGGAACGGGCAGGACAGGGGGGGGGGGGAGGCGGGAGGAGGCGGGCGGGACTGTGAGAGGGCGAGAGGTCCGCCAGCCTCCCGAACCCAACGCCAGGGGGCAACAGGAGGGGAGGCCAGCTCAGCCACAAGCGAGCATGCCAACCCTCACCCTCCTGCTCCATCCGGGCCATAATATAAGGGGAAGACACATACCAACCGGCAGACAAAACTCCGGGTCCTGGGCAGATTGAGGGGGGAAGGTAGGCACCACAGCTATAAATACCCAGGGGAGGGCCTCTGAAAGCCCGGGAAACTATTAAACCCCTGATTGGTGCACTCCTTCCCCCCCACCCATGGGACATACCACTGTAGCCATTGGCAAGTTTTACAGGCGGGGGAGGGGGCTAAAAACCATGCCTGTATATTTCTTAACCTCTTACTGCTCACCAGTCAGGGGGCAAGCTAGTTATGCACAGCTTGCCCCTCCATCTCCTCCACATCATCACCCCCCTCTCACCTGCACACACACCCCTCACCTCCTCCACATCATCACCCCCTCACCTCCTTTACATCATCACCCCCCTCTCACCTGCACATCCTCCTCCACATCATCAACCCCCCTCACCTCCTCCACATCATCAACCCCCCTCACCTCCTCCACATCATTGCCCCCTCTCATCTCCTCCACATCATCACCCTCCTCTCACCTTCACCCCCCCCTCACCTCCTCCATATCATCGCCCCCTCACCTCCTCCACATCATCACCCCCCTCTCACCTGCACACCCCCCCTCACCTCCTCCACATCATCACCCCCCTCTCACCTGCACACCTCCTCCACATCATCAACCCCCCTCACCTCCTCCACATCATTGCCCCCTCTCATCTCCTCCACATCATCACCCCCCTCTCACCTCCTCCACATCATCACCCCCCTCTCACCTGCACACCTCCTCCACATCATCAACCCCCCTCACGTCCTCCACATCATTGCCCCCTCTCATCTCCTCCACATCATCACCCCCCTCTCACCTCCTCCACATCATCACCCCCCTCTCACCTGCACACCCCCCCCTCACCTCCTCCACATCATCACCCCCTCACCACCTCCACATCATCACCCCCTCACCTCCTCCACATCATCACCCCCCTCTCACCTGCACACCTTCTCCACATCATCAACCCCCCCCTCACCTCCTCCACATCATTGCCCCCTCTCATCTCCTCCACATCTTCACCCCCCCTCACCTCCTCCACATCATTGCCCCCCATCTCCTCCACTTCATTGCCCCCCCATCTCCTCCACATCATTGCCCCCCCATCTCCTCCACATCATTGCCCCCATCTCCTCCACATCATTGCCCCCCATCTCCTCCACATCATTGCCCCCCATCTCCTCCACATCATTGCCCCCCATCTCCTCCACATCATTGCCCCCCATCTATTCCACATCATTGCCCCCCCATCTCCTCCACATCATTGCCCCCCATCTCCTCCACATCATTGCCCCCCCATCTCCTCCACATCATTGCCCCCCCCCCATCTCCTCCACATCATTGCCCCCCCATCTCCTCCACATCATTGCCCCCCATCTCCTCCACATCATTACCCCCCCCCCATCTCCTCCACATCATTGCCCCCTCTCATCTCCTCCACATCATCACCCCCCTCTCAACTGCACACCCCCCCCTCACCTCCTCCCCATCATCACCCCCTCACCTTCTCCCCATCATCACCCCCTCACCTCCTCCACATCATCACCCCCTCACGTCCTCCACATCATCACCCCCTCTCACCTGCACACCCCCCTCACCTCCTTCACATCATCACCCCCCTCTCATCTCCTCCACATCATCACCCCCCTCTCACCTCCTCCACATCATCACCCCCCTCTCACCTGCACACACACCCCTCACCTTCTCCACATCATCACCCCCTCAACTCCTCCACATCATCACCCCCTCACCTCCTCCACATCATCACTAGTGTTGCTCGCGAATATTCGCAATTCGAATTTTATTTGCGAATATCGCATATTCGCGAATTCGCGAATATTCGCGAATATAGCGCTATATATTCGTAATTACGAATATTGTTTTTTTTTGTTTTTTTTTTATTTTTATTTTTTCACAGTACACATCACAGTGATGATCCCTCTCTGCTTCCAGCTTGTGTGGTGTAAAGAAGGCTCTAATACTACTGTGTGAGACCGGTGTGCGAATTTTCGCATATGCGAAAATTTGCATATGCTACTTTTCGCATATGCGAATTTACGCATATGTTAATTTTCGCACACGCGAATATTCACATATGCGAAACTACAACGAGAATATTACGAAAATGCGAATATTCGCGAATATGACGAATATTCGTCCATATATTCGCGAATATTCGCGAATTCGAATATGGCCTATGCCGCTCAACACTAATCATCACCCCCCTCTCACCTGCACACCTCCTCCACATCATCACCCCCTCACCTCCTCCACATCATCAACCTCCTCTCACCTGCACACCTTCTCCACATCATCAACCCCCCCTCACCTCCTCCACATCATTGCCCCCTCTCATCTCCTCCACATCATCAACCCCCCTCACCTCCTCCACATCATTGCCCCCTCTCATCTCCTTCACATCTTCACCCCCCTCACCTCCTCCACATCATTGCCCCCCATCTCCTCCACGTCATTGCCCCCCCATCTCCTCCACATCTTTGCCCCCCATCTCCTCCACATCATTGCCTTCCATCTCCTCCACATCATTGCCCCCCATCTCCTCCACATCATTGCCCCCCCATCTCCTCCACATCATTGCCCCCCCATCTCCTCCACATCATTGCCCCCCCCCATCTCCTCCACATCATTGCCCCCCATCTCCTCCACATCATTGCCCCCCATCTCCTCCACATCATTGCCCCCCCCATCTCCTCCACATCATTGCCCCCCCATCTCCTCCACATCATTGCCCCCCCATCTCCTCCACATCATTGCCCCCCCATCTCCTCCACATCATTGCCCCCCATCTCCTCCACATCATTGCCCCCCCATCTCCTCCACATCATTGCCCCCTCTCATCTCCTCCACATCATCACCCCCCCCTCTCACGTGCACACACCCCCCTCACCTCCTCCACATCATCACCCCCTCACCTCCTCCATATCATCACCCCCCTCTCCTCCTCCCCATCATCACCCCCTCTCACCTGCACATCCCCCCCTCACCCCCTCCACATCATCACCCCCCCATCTCCTCCACATCATCACCCCCCTCACCTGCACCCCCCCCTCCCCCCTCAACATCATCACCCCCCCCCCATCTCCTCCACATCATTGCCCCCCATCTCCTCCACATCATTGCCCCCTCTCATCTCCTCCTCATCATCACCTCCCTCTCAACTGCATACACACCCCCCCTCACCTCCTCCCCATCATCACCCCCTCACCTCCTCCACATCATCACCCCATCACCTCCTCCACATCATCACCCCCCTCTCACCTGCACACCTCCTCCACATCATCAACCCCACCTCACCTCCTCCACATCATTGCCCCCTCTCATCTCCTCCACATCATCACCCCCCCTCTCACCTGCACACACACCCTCACCTCCTTCACATCATCACCCCCCTCTCATCTCCTCCACATCATTGCCCCCTCTCATCTCCTCCACATCATCACCCCCCTCACCTCCTCCACATCATCACCCCCTCAACTCCTCCACATCATCACCCCCTCACCTCCTCCACATCATCACCCCCCTCTCACCTGCACACCTCCTCCACATCATCACCCCCTCACCTCCTCCACATCATCACCCCCCTCTCACCTGCACACCCCCCCTCACCTCCTCCACATCATCACCCCCCTTTCACCTGCACACCTCCTCCACATCATCAACCCCCCCTCACCTCCTCCACATCATTGCCCCCTCTCATCTCCTCCACATCATCACCCCCTCTCACCTGCACACACACCCCTCACCTTCTCCACATCATCACCCCCTCAACTCCTCCACATCATCACCCCCTCACCTCCTCCACATCATCACCCCCCTCTCACCTGCACACCTCCTCCACATCATCACCCCCTCACCTCCTCCACATCATCAACCCCCTCTCACCTGCACACCTTCTCCACATCATCAACCCCCCCTCACCTCCTCCACATCATTGCCCCCTCTCATCTCCTCCACATCATCAACCCCCCCTCACCTCCTCCACATCATTGCCCCCTCTCATCTCCTTCACATCTTCACCCCCCTCACCTCCTCCACATCATTGCCCCCCATCTCCTCCACGTCATTGCCCCCCCCATCTCCTCCACATCATTGCCCCCATCTCCTCCACATCATTGCCCCCCATCTCCTCCACATCATTGCCCCCCCGTCTCCTCCACATCATTGCCCCCCCATCTCCTCCACATCATTGCCCCCCCATCTCCTCCACATCATTGCCCCCCCATCTCCTCCACATCATTGCCCCCCATCTCCTCCACATCATTGCCCCCCATCTCCTCCACATCATTGCCCCCCCCCATCTCCTCCACATCATTGCCCCCCCATCTCCTCCACATCATTGCCCCCCCATCTCCTCCACATCATTGCCCCCCCATCTCCTCCACATCATTGCCCCCCCATCTCCTCCACATCATTGCCCCCCCATCTCCTCCACATCATTGCCCCCTCTCATCTCCTCCACATCATTACCCCCCTCTCACGTGCACACACACCCTCACCTTCTCCACATCATCACCCCCTCACCTCCTCCACATCATCACCCCCCTCTCACCTGCACACCCCCCTCACCCCTCCACATCATCACCCCCCCTCACCTCCTCCATATCATCACCCCCCTCTCCTCCAACCCATCATCACCCCCTCTCACCTGCACATCCCCCCTCACCCCTCCACATCATCACCCCCCATCTCCTCCACATCATCACCCCCCTCACCTGCACCCCCCCCTCCACCCTCCACATCATCACCCCCCCCCATCTCCTCCACATCATTGCCCCCCCATCTCCTCCACATCATTGCCCCCTCTCATCTCCTCCACATCATCACCCCCCTCTCAACTGCACACACACCCCCCCTCACCTCCTCCCCATCATCACCCCCTCACCTCCTCCACATCATCACCCCATCACCTCCTCCACATCATCACCCCCCTCTCACCTGCACACCCCCCCTCACCTCCTCCACATCATCACCCCCCTCTCACCTGCACACCTCCTCCACATCATCAACCCCCCCTCACCTCCTCCACATCATTGCCCCCTCTCATCTCCTCCACATCATCACCCCCCTCTCACCTGCACACACCCCCTCAACTCCTCCACATCATCACCCTCTCACCTGCACACCCCCCTCACCTCCTTCACATCATCACCCCCCTCTCACCTCCTCCACATCATTGCCCCCTCTCACCTCCTCCACATCATCACCCCCTCACTACTCCACCTCCACATCATCACCCCCTCACCTCCTCCACATCATCACCCCCCTCTCACCTGCACACCTCCTCCACATCATCACCCCCTCACCTCCTCCACATCATCACCCCCCTCTCACCTGCACAGCTTCTCCACATCATCAACCCCCCCTCACCTCCTCCACATCATTGCCCCCTCTCATCTCCTCCACATCATCAACCCCCCCTCACCTCCTCCACATCATTGCCCCCTCTCATCTCCTCCACATCTTCACCCCCCCACCTCCTCCACATTATTGCCCCCCATCTCCTCCACGTCATTGCCCCCCCATCTCCTCCACATCATTGCCCCCCATCTCCTCCACATCATTGCCCCCATCTCCTCCACATCATTGCCCCCCCCATTTCCTCCACATCATTGCCCCCCCATCTCCTCCACATCATTGCCCCCCCCATCTCCTCCACATCATTGCCCCCCATCTCCTCCACATCATTGCCCCCCCCCATCTCCTCCACATCATTGCCCTCCCATCTCCTCCACATCATTGCCCCCCCCATCTCCTCCACATCATTTCCCCCCCATCTCCTCCACATCATTGCCCCCCCCATCTCCTCCACATCATTGCCCCCCCATCTCCTCCACATCATTGCCCCCCCATCTCCTCCACATCATTGCCCCCTCTCATCTCCTCCACATCATCACCCCCCCTCTCACCTGCACACACCCCTTCCACATCTTCACCCCCCTCTCATCTCCTCCACATCATCACCCCCCCCCCTCACCTGCACACCCCCCTCACCCCTCCACATCATCACCCCCCCATCTCCTCCACATCATTGCCCCCCCCATCTCCTCCACATCATTGCCCCCCCATCTCCTCCACATCATTGCCCCCCCATCTCCTCCACATCATCGCCCCCCCCATCTCCTCCACATCATCGGCCCCCCCATCTCCTCCACATCATCTCCCCCCCATCTCCTCCACATCATCGCCCCCCCATCTCCTCCACATCATTGCCCCCATCTCCTCCACATCATTGCCCCCCCATCTCCTCCACATCATCGCCCCCCCCCATCTCCTCCACATCAACCCCCCCCATCTCCTCCACATCATCGCCCCCCCATCTCCTCCACATCATCGCCCCCCCCCATCTCCTCCACATCATCGCCCCCCCATCTCCTCCACATCATCGCCCCCCCATCTCCTCCACATCATTGCCGGCCCATCTCCTCCACATCATTGCCCCCCCCATCTCCTCCACATCATTGCCCCCCCGATCTCCTCCACATCATTGCCCCCCCCCCCCATCTCCTCCACATCATTGCCCCCCTCCACCTGATGCCAGAATGATTAAAAATTAAAAATACACTTTTACTCACCTATACGCAGGCTCTCCTCAGCAGCACAGGGGGCTGCATTCTTCTCCCGCTATAGTGCAGGCGCCGATGAGTGACGTCATCGGTGCCTGCACTGCGTGGGGGCAGAGTTCACAGGTCTCCTCTCAGTGAAGCGGCAGGTCCTGCGGCTCACACTGAGAGGAGGCTTAGCTGTGTGTGCGTGTGTGCACACAGCTGAAAGCGGCGCTTGCTCGCCTGGGGATCCGGGACAAGTGTCCTGGATTCCCATTAGCGGAGTGAGCACCTCTCCACCCGGAGCCCCGCATGCCATGAGTGGTTGCTGACCCATGACTTCGTTTATTTTAAATTGGGGGGGCACAAGGGGGGGCACGGCCTGATCTAGGGGGGGCCATGGCCCCCTCTGGCCCCCCCTAGCGACGCCACTGTATGTTAGAGGGTCACACACGGTCCAGCCCTGGCCCCTGGACACAAGAGATGTGTGTTAGAGGGTCACACACGGTCCAGTCCGGCCCCCAGGACACATTACATGTATGTCAGAGGGTCACACACGGTCCAGCCCTGCCCCCGGACACATGCCATGTATGTTAGAGGGTCACACATGGTCCAGCCCTGCCCCCAGGACACATGACATGTATGTTAGAGTGTCACACATGGTCCAGCCCTGCCCCCAGGACACATGACATGTATGTTAGAGGGTCACACATGGTCCAGCCCTGCCCCAGGACACATTACATGTATGTTAGAGGGTCACACATGGTCCAGCCCTGCCCCCAGGACACATGAAATGTATGTTAGAGGGTCACACATGGTTCAGCCCTGCCCCCAGGACACATGACATGTATGTTAGAGGGTCACACATGGTCCAGCCCTGCCCCCAGGACACATGATATGTATGTTAGAGGGTCACACATGGTCCAGCCCTGCCCCCAGGACACATGACATGTATTTCAGAGGGTCACACATAATCCAGCCCTGCCCCCAGGACACATGACATGTATGTTAGAGGGTCACACACGGTCCAGTCCTGCCCCCAGGACACTTTACATGTATGTTAGAGGGTCACACACAGCCCTGTCCCTAGAACACATGAAATGTATATTAGAGGGTCACACACGGTCCAGCCCTGGCCCTGGACACATTACATGTATGTTAGAGGGTCACACACAGCCCTGCCCCCAGGACATATTACATGTATGTTAGAGGGTCACACACAGTCCAGCCCTGCCCCCAGGACACATTACATGTATGTTAGAGGGTCACACACAATCCAGCCCTGTCCCTAGAACACATGACATGTATGTTAGAGGGTCACACACGGTCCAGTCCTGCCCCCAGGACACATGACATGTATGTTAGAGGGTCACACACAGCCCTGCCCCCAGGACACATGACATGTATGTTAGAGGGTCACACACGGTCCAGTCCTGCCCCCAGGACACATGACATGTATGCTAGAGGGTCACACACGGTCCAGCCCTGCCCCCAGGGCACATGACATGTATGTTAGAGGGTCACACACGGTCCAGCCCTGCCTCCAGGACACATGACATGTATGTTAGAGGGTCACACACAGCCCTGCCCCCAGGACACATGACATGTATGCTAGAGGGTCACACACAGCCCTGCCCCCAGGACACATGACATGTATGTTAGAGGGTCACACACAATCCAGCCCTGCCCCCAAGACACATGGCATGTCTGTTAGAGGGTCACACACAATCCAGCCCTGCCCCCAGGACACATGACATGTATGTTAGAGGGTCACACACAGCCCTGCCTCCAGGACACATGATATGTATGTTAGAGGGTCACACACAGCCCTGCCCCCAGGACACATGACATATATGTTAGAGGGTCACACACAATCCAGTCCTGCCCCCAAGACACATGGCATGTCTGTTAGAGGGTCACACACAATCCAGCCCTGCCCCCAGAACACATGACATGTATGTTAGAGGGTCACACACAATCCAGCCCTGCCCCCAAGACACATGGCATGTCTGTTAGAGGGTCACACACAATCCAGCCCTGCCCCCAAGACACATGGCATGTATGTTAGAGGGTCACACACAATCCAGCCCTGCCCCCAGGACACATGGCATGTCTGTTAGAGGGTCACACACAATCCAGTCCTGCCCCCAGGACACATGACATGTATGTTAGAGGGTCACACACAATCCAGCCCTGCCCCAAGACACATGACATGTATGTTAGAGGGTTACACACAGCCCTGCCCCCAGGACACATGACATGTATGTTAGAGGGTCACACACAGCCCTGCCCCCAGGACACATGACATGTATGTTAGAGGGTCACACACAATCCAGCCCTGCCCCAAGACACATGACATGTATGTTAGAGGGTCACACACAATCCAGCCTTGCCCCAAAACACATGACATGTATGTTAGAGGGTCACACACAATCCAGCCCTGCCCCCAGGACATATGACATGTATGTTAGAGGGTCACACACAGCCCTGCCCCCAGGACACATGACATGTATGTTAGAGGGTCACACACAATCCAGCCCTGCCCCAAGACACATGACATGTATGTTAGAGGGTCACACACAATCCAGCCCTGCCCCCAGGACACATGACATGTATGTTAGAGGGTCACACACAGCCCTGCCTCCCGGACACATGACATGTATGTTAGAGGGTCACACACAGCCCTGCCCCCATGACACATGACATGTATGTTAGAGGGTCACACACAATCCAGCCCTGCCCCCAAGACACATGACATGTATGTTAGAGGGTCACACACAATCCAGCCCTGCCCCAAGACACATGACATGTATGTTAGAGGGTCACACACAATCCAGCCCTGCCCCCAGGACACATGACATGTATGTTAGAGGGTCACACACAGCCCTGCCTCCAGGACACATGACATGTATGTTAGAGGGTCACACACAGCCCTGCCCCCAGGACACATGACATGTATGTTAGAGGGTCACACACAATCCAGCCCTGCCCCCCGGACACATGACATGTATGTTAGAGGGTCACACATGGTCCAGCCCTGCCCCCAGGACACATGACATGTATGTTAGAGGGTCACACACAGCCCTGCCCCCAGGACACATGACATGTATGTTAGAGGGTCACACAGAGCCCTGCCCCCAGGACACATGACATGTATGTTAGAGGGTCACACACAGCCCTGCCCCCAGGACACATGACATGTATGTTAGAGGGTCACACACAGCCCTGCCCCCAGGACACATGACATGTATGTTAGAGGGTTACACACAGCCCTGCCCCCAGGACACATGACATGTATCTTAGAGGGTCACACACAATCCAGCCCTGCCCCCAGGACACATTACATGTATGCTAGAGGGTCACACACAGTCCAGCCCTGCCCCCAGGACACATGACATGTATGTTAGAGGGTCACACACGGTCCAGCCCTGCCCCCAGGACACATGACATGTATGTTAGAGGGTCACACACAGCCCTGCCCCCAGGACACATGACATGTATGTTAGAGGGTCA
Source organism: Hyla sarda (assembly GCF_029499605.1). Lineage (NCBI taxonomy): Eukaryota > Metazoa > Chordata > Amphibia > Anura > Hylidae > Hyla > Hyla sarda. The sequence goes on along the minus strand of NC_079196.1, from coordinate 198,470,897 downwards.
CACACAGCCCTGCCCCCAGGACACATGACATGTATGTTAGAGGGTCACACACAGCCCTGCCCCCAGAACACATGACATGTATGTTAGAGGGTCACACACAGCCCTGCCCCCAGGACACATGACATGTATGTTAGAGGGTTACACACAGCCCTGCCCCCAGGACACATGACATGTATCTAAGTGGGTCACACACAACCCAGCCATGCCCCCTGGACACATGACATGTATGTTAGAGGGTCACACATGGTCCAGCCCTGCCCCCAGGACACATGACATGTATGTTAGAGGGTCACACACAGCCCTGCCCCCAGGACACATGACATGTATGTTAGAGGGTCACACACAATCCAGCCCTGCCCCAAGACACATGACATGTATGTTAGAGGGTCACACACAATCCAGCCCTGCCCCAAGACACATGACATGTATGTTAGAGGGTCACACACAGCCCTGCCCCCAGGACACATGACATGTATGTTAGAGGGTCACACACAATCCAGCCCTGCCCCAAGACACATGACATGTATGTTAGAGGGTCACACACAATCCAGCCCTGCCCCAAGACACATGACATGTATGTTAGAGGGTCACACACAATCCAGCCCTGCCCCCAGGACACATGGCATGTATGTTAGAGGGTCACACACAGCCCTGCCCCCAGGACACATGACATGTATGTTAGAGGGTCACACACAATCCAGCCCTGCCCCAAGACACATGACATGTATGTTAGAGGGTCACACACAATCCAGCCCTACCCCCAGGACACATGACATGTATGTTAGAGGGTCACACACAGCCCTGCCTCCCGAACACATGACATGTATGTTAGAGGGTCACACACAGCCCTGCCCCCATGACACATGACATGTATGTTAGAGGGTCACACACAATCCAGCCCTGCCCCCAAGACACATGACATGTATGTTAGAGGGTCACACGCAATCCAGCCCTGCCCCCAGGACACATGACATGTATGTTAGAGGATCACACACAGCCCTGCCTCCAGGACACATGACATGTATGTTAGAGGGTCACACACAGCCCTGCCCCCAGGACACATGACATGTATGTTAGAGGGTCACACACAATCCAGCCCTGCCCCCCGGACACATGACATGTATGTTAGAGGGTCACACATGGTCCAGCCCTGCCCCCAGGACACATGACATGTATGTTAGAGGGTCACACTGCCCTGCTCCCAGGACACATGACATGTATGTTAGAGGGTCACACACAGCCCTGCCCCCAGGACACATGACATGTATGTTAGAGGGTCACACACAGCCCTGCCCCCTTGGACACATGACATGTATGTTAGAGGGTCACACACAGCCCTGCCCCCAGGACACATGACATGTATGTTAGAGGGTTACACACAGCCCTGCCCCCAGGACACATGACATGTATCTTAGTGGGTCACACACAATCCAGCCCTGCCCCCTGGACACATGACATGTATGTTAGAGGGTCACACATGGTCCAGCCCTGCCCCCAGGACACATGACATGTATGTTAGAGGGTCACACACAATCCAGCCCTGCCCCCAGGACACATGACATGTATGTTAGAGGGTCACACACAGTCACCCCTGCCCCCCAAATACCTCTAAACAGCATTTCCTGTAAACACAGGATTATAGAAAGGATCTCATCATAATAAAATGATTAGATGTATGTGATATTTATATCATATTTTATTACTCTATGTGTCGAATTGAATTATTTTGGTTTATATAACATGAATCTATTAGAACATAACAATCATTTATATATCCAAAGGTATTTAACATTGCTGCAGACATTTTCCTTCCATACTTCTGTAGACAGCTTCTAGTTGTCCTTATGACATCACGATGATGTAACCATACTGAGCCGGGTATGTAAAGGGAGACCGGCCGGCTGAGTCCTTTGGGGGTTGTAGAAGAGGAGAGAGGAAGAGGTGACAATGGGGCTGACAAAACTTCAATTGTTGTTGCTCATAATTGTGGCTGTTATGGCAGTTTTCTTTTTTGGATGTTTGCTAAGTTACATCTGGTAAGTTATTGTCATCATTTATGTCTTCTAGTTGTCTTTTCTCTGTAATGTGAATCGGCCATTATGGACCCTGTGGTTCCTGTATAGTACAGAGTCTTCTTTATAACACCTTCTCCATTTCTTTATAGGCACAAAATAATGGAATGGAGAAAGGAGAGAATGAAGAGGAGAGAGCCTGACCCTGGTGAGTCTTGGTCCATGACCTAACAAGTATATATATATATATATATATATATATATATATATATATATATAAATATATCACCCGTATCATGTAGAATCGTATCACTCAAATTATAGAATAATTTAAGGACAACTTTTTCTTCTCTACAGAGATGTCATTTGATGAATTCTTTAATGCGCCCATTAGAGAAGATGAAGAAATTATTGACTGGGTGAAGTCGGTTGCAGGCTAAAGAGGAGAAAAGTTCATGGA